>NC_087067.1:23130094-23420429 GCF_963678635.1 Symsagittifera roscoffensis | reverse complement strand
AACTGACTTGAACAAAGCTGGAGTAGCAGAAAGTTACGTTTTATATCAAACCGCTTCGAAAGAAATCAAATGTAAACGCATGTAGTAGTCTATGGGATAATTGAGCTTGTGCGTCACTGCTTTTCCTTGCTGAGGTTATCGACAGGTCAGAACGACCAAAATTGCTGACAAAACGCCCCACTTTGCAACCCGAACGAAAATTTCGACCTTCTCGTTTAGTTGATCTCTGTCTCTTGACTGAAGTCGATAATTCTCAGATTTGAAAGCAAATCACACTCAATTATGTTGAGTTGAGGTCCGGGGTGGCCTTCTTCTAGAGTAATTTTGGATATGGGCACACCGTCTGTTCGTTGCTACCTATTTTCAGGCGGATAGTTTCGTCAACTCCTCGGTCTTTCTTATATAATATTTCCTAGTCTCAATAGATCTAGAGATATACTGATTAATCGCGATGTAGGAGGAGAGGAGAAAGCAACTATTTTCAATCTTTATTTTCAAGTCTCTGACTGAAAACACAAGTTGTTTCAGCTTTATAATTTGTGTTGTAAATATTAATCACGGGTCATGATTGGTTAGTCAATATTACTTTACAGTGAGAAACATCAAAGTATAAAATAAATACTTGTTTTAAGTGATTGCATCCATCAGGGGCTTAGGGAATTTCTTTTAAATTCCAAAATTCTCTTGTGAGAGATGGATGCAGTGTCTTCTAATTTCTTCATAGAAAGTATAGATTGATTGAACCTGCGGTGCACGTGTGATGATTCTGAAGGACTGCTGTGAATCCTGAAACATTGTATTGGAATGCGGATTTGTGTCTTGCAGAGTGTCGATTTGACAAGTCAGAGCGAAACTACGTGCCTTCTCTCTATTCGTTCGCAATTGATCGAGAAGCGAGATAAAAGATTGAATTCTCTGAGTGAAGCCACAAAATACAAGGATAGTATGTTTGAGTTTTGACATCGAATTGGCAATTGTTTGGTTTCAGCAAATTACTTTGCTGCGGCGTCTGCTATATACTTTAAATCCAGTGAGGATTATGACTGCAGAGGCAAAATCATTGCATTTGCCATTCCATAGTGGGAATGTCGTCGCTGGTATCTCCTTTCTGCTGCTCGTTTTTTTTCTCTGTGAAACTTTTACAAATTGTTCTCTGCACTTTAGGAATTCAGCTTCATTTATGATTGTGTTAATTACTCTCGCAGAAGATTTTTAGTTAGTTCGGATTTTTTACAGATTTGCTCACCCTAGAGCCACTTTTAGGAAACATTGTCGACATTTGTTCTCAATGTGGTTAGCTCGGTGGATAAAACCGTCTATGGAGCATGCTCAGGACTCTTTTCACTGGTGATCCAGGTCAGTTGGAGTATATTTATGAGTGTTTCTTTGTGTAGAGTCTTTTAAGCTTAAAACTTTTTATTTTCTTTGTGCCAGGTATATTATCAGTTGTTTCTTGTGGCTGTGTCTAAAAAAATATTTTTATTGGTCATAGGTCGGTAGGTTTGATAATCAACAAATGAGTATTTACTAAAGGGATTTGGTTTTCTGTCAATTATAATTTGGATTGTTGAAAAGGTGTGCTTTTAGTGTGTGATGTTGTAAATGTAGCTTGTTTTGCTGATTTATGTTATTATGTTGTCACGGGCATTGTCGGAACAATTTCGTCGTTTGCAGAGTGTGATGGTATTTCAAAATTTCGTTGAGTTAGCGATATAGTTCCGTCTGAATATTTTTGTGTATGCATTAATAATGGTTTTAAAATAGTGTTACCTGTTCTTTTGTGAAAGATTGTGTTTTAAATTAGTTGTTTTTTATCATTTTTTTTGACTGATGTTGTTCGGATTTTGATATAATATTGAACATATCATGATACCATTCAGGGTCCCAATTACTATATATATGTTTCATCTGCCAAAATTGTGTCTTCAACAGAGGTTATACGAAATTGCTTTGTTGAATGCTCTATGAGGTCTATGTTTTCTTGAAATTAGTCTTTTAGAGATCTATTTTTACTTTTGATGACATTCCAGTGTCGGTGAGTTTTTGCAAACTCGCAAATTGCATCTAAGAATCTTGAAACTAACTAATTTAAATTCTTACTGTTGTAAGTCGTGATAGTTGTGGTGGTGACACAAAAATTGTTTCGTCGTATCTAGTTTGGAGACATAGCAGTAAACTACTGCAAAAAAGTCCTTTCTGAATATTGAGTTTGCATGTTGTGGGTTTTAGGGTTGATTATTTCAATAAATCCTATAAAAAAATATTTGAAAAACTTTTGTTCTCTGTCATCTGTTCGTAAATTATAAGGTGTTTAGTTAATTTAATAGGTTGAATGATTTCCGATTGTAAATATTTCATACCGTGAATATATAATGCATGAACTTGGTAAACAATAGTCACTCATATGCTGATTTATTTTAGCATCGGAACTTTTTTTGTATAGCCCGTTACTTTTTCGACATGTATTCATTTATAGTTTACGACACATTTAATACTTTTCCGCGGCATGGGTTGCTATCGGGATCTTTGACGAATGATAAAAAAATCTTATCTTCAAAATTTTTGTTGATTTCAATCTTTTTTGATTGCTTTTTACTTTAATAAATCCTATTCGTTGTTGAAACGATGATCATACAAAGTGTAATTGGTAATTTTCGATGAGACAAATATGTAATACTTTTTTTTCTTATTTGGTAACTTGGATATTGACATAAATGTTAGATTGATTGTTTGATAACAATCCAGGTGTTAATTGTTCTAGATCCTAAAGTATTTTTCTTGCACTTTTTGTGATTTTTATCCTAATTCCTCGGGTCGTATTGTCGTGGCCAGACGGGTTGGGGAGAAAGTATATCAGTTCAATAGAATGAAGCTTTCTGCTCCCAAAGGTTTGTTGCACTTTTTACTTTTAAATTGCTGAAAATCTTAGTTAAATGGTGATCGATATGAGATCTAGTTTGAGATAAAAGAAACCAATCAACAAGAATCAGGTATAAAAAATCCTGGTTCAATTAGAAGGTAAGTTTCAAGTGAACCATGAGTAACCGAAGTTCTTCACTATTTAGCATAACTTAATAGTTGAGTTTTTAAAGGAGATATTGTCAACTTCTCTTGGTTGCTCAATAGGGTTAGAAACTGAATCGATCTTTTAGGTCGTTAGACACTGAATTGAAGAGATGGATTTGAATTTAAATTGAACTTTTGTAGATCCAAGGAAAACCTCGATGACTCAAATTTTTTGAATAAATTATTTAAAAGTCTTAGATTCATTGAGAAGCCTTGATGATCTGAATGAAATAAGCAAACTTGAAAACTCAAGAATCAAAGTGAAGGAGGTTCCTTGATGACTTATTAGTAAAAACAAACTTGATGATTTAAGTGGTTGAGGTTCCAAAAAAGTGTTGATGATCTTTTACTTGATTAGGTAACTATTTACAATTTTGATAGAGGAAATTAAATGAAGACAAGAATTGATGATGATTCTCGAGATGGACGAGGGATCTTCACCAAACCAACAACAAGTAATTTTTGTAGTATTTTGGTTTTTGCGTTTTTGTATTTTTATGAATTAAAACATTCGAACAAAGAGTTTGTAAAAAAGTCTGGTTGAAATCTTTTAAACTATTTATCTATCAGATGCTATTTAAAATAAACGGATTAATATTTTGAATTTACAGCTCTATTTAATGCAAAATAAGTATTTTAAGGAAAGTTTACTGTACCAATAAATTCTAATTATGTTGTCAGTGTCTGTTTTTTTTCGCTTTGCGACGAAAAGTTTGGCTTTTATCTTTGTTCTGATGGGTTTTTGGCTTCTAGTTCGGCTCAGCTTAATCAGAGTTTTTGAGACGTGGAAATAAGCTAATTTATTGTCAATTTCTTTTTTTTTGTTTATTGATTTCTAAAATTAAATTAGTATTAGGTCAGTTCGAGCCTCACTGGTCGCACCAGATGACTTTTGAACCGGGTGGCCTTCCACAAGAATAATTTTGGATAAGGGTACATCGTCTGTTCGTTACGCAAAGTCCTTAGCCTAATACCAATCGTAATCTTTTTTTTTTTCATTTCTCCTATATCTCTTATAACTCCTTATACTTTGATGTCTCAATAGATATAGAGATGTACTGGTTTATTGCGAGGTTGAAAGAGGGATAAAAGCAACTGGTTTTTATCTTTTTTGTTGATTCTCTGACTGAAATTAAGAATAAATTCAGCCTTACAATTTTCATTTTACGTTTTGATCATGGATCATGATTGGTTAGTTAAAATGCTCTTACAGCGAGAAGTATAAGTAAAAAAATAAATACTTGATTTAAACTGGTTCCAATGTTCAAAATCAAACTCAATTATGTTTTTTGGAGCTCAAAATTAAGATGATTTCCATGTGATCAAACATTGTACAAGCATGGGGTTTCGAAAATTGCTTATTTGAAAAACTTTGAAGCTCGGAAGTTTGACACTGGTTTAGCTAAGCGTAAAATGACTCGCTTAAACGCGCTTTTTTTAATGTTGAATTTTGCAAAAATTCGTAAACATTTTGAAGTCAGAATTCTGATCGAATCAAAAACAAATCCTGAAGAACTAGGCGCTAAAACCTAATTTTTGCGGGCAAGATTTTAAAATCCAGTGAAATTGCAAATTTTGTGAGCAAATTAAAGCAAAGTATTGCTAAATTCGACAGTTTGTTTGTGTTTTCCGCAATCATTCTGTTCTTCTGGTCCCTGGATTTCACAATTTTTTAGTTGAAACCGTAGTCTTATCCATCCTTACTACTGTCGCTGGATTTCACATTTTGTTCTTCCATTTTTTTTTCTGTCAAAAAGAGGAATACGCAGAATCCAATGGCCAAAATAGTAGGACTACTTCACTATTTGTTGCTAAATGTACCTTATTCGATTAGAAATTGACTGGTTTACTGTTATATTGTACTAGTTAGGAAAATATTAAAGAATTCACACCATATAGTCGGAGGTACAGTTTAGCCTTGATAATTCCATCAATCCACCTGGTGAACGTTCCATTTCCTACCCGAAGCTTCATCCTCGTCGCCTTCTGAGAAAATGTTTGTACCCTGAATTTAGTGGTTAATCATAAAACTGGCATTAAAATCATCAAAAATAACAAAAACAAAGCGTAACAATAAATGAAAACTTCAAAACTAAGTTGACCCTTAATGAATTCAATTATGGTAAAGATTTTGCTGATTAAAAACTCTTCTTTAAATGTTTCAAACTTCAATCAAACAAAAATTAGAGAAACTGAAATGAAACAGCTCCTAGATGTTACTACAATTTTTTTGGGAGCGATCGTAATATTGATTTATGTTGGTGATTGGGTTGTTTGAGTCAAATGGGTGCAATAGAAAGTGCATCTTTTTGTCATTGGTTTAGCTAAGACTGACAAGTCGCGTGAAGACAACTGGTCGATAACAAATTGTCAAACGACAGGCGAGCAAGCCGGTAGGATACATTTTTTTATTACAATCCAAGGCGATTGACGAAAGATTCGAGCGTTGACATCAGTCATTCAGTAAAAGTCCGAAAAGTCATTCTATCCTGATGACATTCGTCGACATATCGACTTATCCATCTAGGCATGCACCCAGATACTTATTCTTTCAATTAGTTATCTGTTCAGTCATCTATCTTTTCAGCAATCGATACAACCATCGACCTATTCAGCCAGACATTGTCCATCCAACTCTTCGGCCATCCATACAATCTGCCATCAACCCAGCCAGCCAGGCATCCACCTATCCGGTCATCGTTTTATCCAACCAGCAAGCCATCGATCCAGGCATTCATCAATCCGTCATCCATCTATCCTGTCATCTATCGATCTAAGTATCCATCCCTGAATTCATCCATGAAGTCAACCAAGCATCCTGTCAACCTTCCATCTATATTTCCACCCGTTTCTCCATAGAATCATCCAACCATTCTGCCAGCCATCCAACCATCAAGTCTTTCTTCGATCCATCCATCCATACAGGTAACCATCCATCAAGAATCTAGCCAACCAATCATGCAGCCATCTATCAATCCGCCAACCGATTCCACCAATGTGCACGATTCATCAGCCCAGCCGAGAAAACCAGCTGCCTCCGATTTCGTCTTTTTTTATTTCGGTCGGGACAAAAATAGGGTATTCTTATTGAGAAATTGTTGGATTAAGAATCAAGGAACGTAGTGAAGACTTTTATATAGGTCTGATGAATTTTTGCTCTGAAAAAGTCTTAAAAAGTCAGAAAAAAGTCTAAGAAATTGTTCACGGTCAATTTTGAATTTTCGCGTTATGACGTTTTGTTTCTTCCTAAGTTAAGAAAAAGCAATAAACAAAAGCGTGTAGGTAACAAAAAACGTGACATAAACGTTTTAAGGTTGCGAAAGGTTTTCAGTGACTTTTAGGTACGTTTGCGGTCATTATCAAGTCGAAGTATAGACTTTTTATTGGACTATGTTTTTGTTCAGCAGATTCGCTTGAATCATATGTTAACTTGGGTCATAATGAATCGAAAATTCTTAGCGTTTACGCCACACTTGGTCTAGAGGTAACGAATACGCCTGGGACGGTAAAGGGTCTAGGTTCGAATCAGATCAGGACCTCTTGTTCTCAACGGAAAATATTACTTTTCAAAATTTTGTCGGTCTTTTATTTTGTTTGCTTACTTTTTATTGGCTGAGATGCCCCATCTTATCAATATTTTTTATTTACGCAAGTTTTATTGTAGTTGCCTTTAGTGTCATGGTTTACTCCTGCATTTCGTAGTTTTTTCAACATTGACTTCAATTATTTTTTTTCTTTTTTTTTAGATTACAAACTTTATTCGAATCACATGGTTTGGATTTTTTTCATCGGCTTATTAAACTAACTTTGAGTCATTTCAAGAGGAATGTAATTCTGTTTTTTTTGGTAACTGCATTTTTTGCTGAAAAATTTGAGCAACCCAAAGGGTTTCAATTTGTGATTCATTGACTTATTTTGTTTCGTTTGAACGGCAAAACAGCCTCTTTGTTTTCAAAAAACTTTGATGTAGTCGCTGAAAATTTATGGCATTTCATCTACCTACAGACGTCTACCTATGTTTTACTACTTACGTTTTATTACCTACACTTGGCTGTTATCGCAAGTGATTCGAAGCTCTGATTTGTCTCTGTGTAATATTTGTGTCAAAAAATAAATTCGAGATTCTAAATTATTAATGCATGTATGTTATTTTCTTTGATAGTTTATGGTTTGATTATTTTTAGTGTCGTTACAATGAAAATTTGTGTGTATAAATGTACAAACAAATCGACGATGTAATGTGGGATATCATTTGCGTTAACAATTTGCATTAACATAACACTAATTGAAATTTTTCTCCGAAAAAAACTCAAAATTATTCCTCCAAAATAAATCAAATTTTTTTTGATGACTTTTAGTTTAAAATCAACTTTAGGCAATCAATCAAATAATACTCCAAACGTTAAAAGAAAGCATTTCGAAAGACAACTAACAAATTGATTCACATCATGTTACATTTGATTGCCTGAAATTGTTTTGATACAGACAATAATCAAAAATGATACAGCAATCATCGGTATGTTCTGAGTTTTATCACTTGAAAAGTTTTGTTTCAGAAATCTTGAATCGTGAAAGTTTGAAAATTCTGCAGTATTTTTAGAACAAAAACGGATAATTGCAAATAATTATTTTTAATTTATATGCACTTACTTTGACTTGTTAAATTACCTCATCTGTTTACTAAATTTGCTTTAAAGCTAATATTTTTCAATTAGATTTGGTCTTTTCTTCTGATGGCTATATGTTGTGCTCTTAGTTTATTTGATTGCTTGACAGTGTTATAGCCATATTTAGCCAAATTTGTATCGGTTTTATCATTTAGGTTTATAACCGAGAGTACTGGTGAGTTTTTTTCCCCAAATTTTCAGAATAACGTTGAATAAGAAGGCCGAAAATTTTTTCAATTGGAAAAATCTTGATAGTAAAATTCGATTTTTTGTTCAGATTTTTTTCATCATTTTAGTAACAGTTTTGGGCAATTCATCAAAGGTTGCTGTAAACATTAAAAGAAAGCGTGTTTAAAGATAACCGAGGAATCGATTTATAATAAGTTACAGCTGATTCCCTGAAATTTGTTTCAAACTGATAATCAACTAAAAAGTTTTGAAACTAGCAGCTCGCAAAAAGTTCAACTTTAGACAGCTGATTATTTATTAGGTGCATAATCCCAATTTTTATTTGATTTCTACATTAAATTTTAGTGCTCCAATAAACAATCATTGAGCTGGCAATCATCATTTATTTCTAAAATTTTCATCTGCGAAATTTTTTTTATTATCTGCAATAGTAATCTTTTAAAAATTTTGCGCCGTTCAGACAAAAAACTGATGATTGTTAGCTAATGTTTTTGACAAATACGTTGCTATTTGATGAGTAAGTTTAGCTAAATCTTTTTCCTGAAATCCCTTTTACATTGATTATCTTAGGGACATTTTGAAGTTTTTATTTCAAACGGTGAGTTTTAGTCTGATGGTTATTCGTTATGCGCTTAGCTTCATAGATTGTTGACTTTGTTTTTTCATCTGGTTTTATCTAATTGTTGAATTATTTTCATTGCGTGCCACAAATACCAAATGAACTGGCAGTAATCGTGAAAATACAAATTTTATAACATACAACTTCCATAATTCTAAACGTAATTTCATAAATCTAATTTAAATGCATGAACTACATGATTGGTGATATCAAGACCAGAAAAGCTTCAACTCAACATGAATGAGACTATCAAAGCACTGATAACCGCGAGAAAATAAACCAGCCAAAAAAGTGCGGAGTATATAAGCCATAATTTAGTACTGTTAAATCATATGAATGAAAATGCATAATTTTCGTAACGGTTGCATAACTGTTACATAACTATTATGCAACACTTCCGTATTTTCTGCTGGTCGATACTTCGGTTGCTTTATACTTCAGCTCGTTTATATACCACCCTGATAACCAATCTATCTAGCTTGCAGGAGGCTTGGTCTTTGACCAGACCGACCTTTTATCAGACCGCAAAACAATAACTCAACAAAGATCAGTAAAAAAAATAGTGGAGATTCAAAAATGAAGCGATAAAAACAAACGAAACCGTAAAAGAATTGTCTTTATCCAAGTTAAATAGCGTTTCCACATATGTCAATCAAATTTGTTTATCAGGTCTCGTAAACGGACCAGGTTTTAACTTTTCTGGTAAAAGTTGGTCTGGTAAAAGATCTTCCCTAACTTGCAGTCATCAAAATTTGCCTAATTTAGTACTGTGCTATTTATCAAGAGTAGTATTAGTTTTCAACAAAATTTTTGTCCATTTTTTCAATCCAACCACCAGTCTCTCTCGCGCGGATAACTGTATAATGTACATTATACAGTTATCCACACGAGAGAGACTCTGGTATGAGTCAAAACGTGTTGTCATTGGTGCAGCATGTTTGTATGTGAAATGGGCAGTAGAGATATAGCCATGTACCTGACCTGCACCATAAATGCATGAAAAGTAATTTAAGAGTGCGTGTGAGTGTTTTAATGCTTTTACTGAGGTACGGGGTATAACTGTATTAATTATCTAATTTTTAATCTCTGCCGGTCTTTCTCTTTTTGACTGGACTTTCAGAGGATGCTGACAGGGATCCGTTTTCATGCTGGAAGGTTCTCTTTGGACCTCGTCTTTCAACGTCCATTTGCTCATGGTAGATACGTTTGTCTTTCAACCATTTCCTAACCGGTTCAGGGAGTGCTTTCTCGTTCAACCTGCAAGGTTGTCCCAGGTCAATGCATTTCTGAAGCGCTTCACGCACATCGTCATGTGGAACGTACATCAGACAGAAGGCCAACTTGTTGAAGTTGTCATCAGTTAAAGCCGAAGTATAATTGTGTCCTGGTAATATAGCGCTAAAGAAAGAGGTTTTCATTCTTTCCTCGTTTCCCACACTTTTGTCTTTGCAGTCTTTCAGTATTTTTAGACAATCTGCAGTAGAAAAACCAATAGGTGGAAATGAAACGCGTGGTACGCGCGATAGCGATGACAAAAAAGCTTCGAGTTCGCATTTAGCATCCTTTTCAATGAAGTCAGCCAGGTAACTTTTATTCTCAACAAACTTATTGTCGGCGAGAAAGTGAATCCATTTATCACCAAGCATGACCAGTGCCTTTCCAAGCGTCTCCGCTTCGGGCATAAGCTCTGTGTAAGTTTTCAAGCTTCGTAGTTCTTTTTTACTGAGGAGCCGAAAGTCTACTTTGCCAGCTCCTCCGAAAGATTCGGAGCTCACATTTAAGAATGGTTTTCTTTCACAGTTACCAAAACTGCAGTTCATTTTATATGGCCTGAGATCGCTGTTTCTGAGCTTGAATTCTATTGTGCTTGGATCACTCGTAGACACTTTTAGCAGACCTGGTAAAAAAACGTTAATTATACTGAACCAAATTCCATTAATCAGCATCTCTCTGTCTTACTAAATTATTCAAAACTTTTCAAAAAGTGGCCAAAAACGGCATTTTTGATCTGTTTTTTCAAACATTTGCCTTCGGTGTGAAAAATTTAGTCAGTAAAAGTCTTTGTAGTGATTGGGAGAGCTCAGAAAATCAAACTTGTTCGATCTACAACAAAAAAAAAGAGTTTATTTGAATTTTTTTAGAAATCTAACCCCCCCCCCCACCTCCTCGAGAAAATCTTGGATCCGTCCCTGAAGAACACATAAAGAAGACGACTCGAGTCAAGATAATGCTCTGAACGTTCAAACGACTGCCCTTCAACACATTTGATGCAGTTTTTGGAAAAACAAAAGATAAACTTTAAATTAAAAAATTAAAAATTAAAAAAAAAATTAAAAATTAAAATTAAAAAAAATTAAAAAGGCTGTATTTTAATAAACCTTCGACCCAAGTTTTCATGTAAAGTAATGATTTATTTTTCATCCAGTAACGTATCGATGAGATCATGAAACTTGTCATTCAATTTCGAGCAATTTTCGGAGCGGTATCAAGCCACTGCTGACGCGTTATTAGCCGGAACCCTATCGCACATTAACATCCCCGAAATGTTCAAGTTTCAAACCTTCTACACAAAAATATTCAAACTTAAAAAATTATGTTTGTTCCAACTTTCTAAGAAAAAGGCCAAATATGTGTGCTCGGGGATTTTTTTCTCCAGAACAATTTCGTTTTTTCAACTACTCAATTTTAAACGAAATTTTTTTGTACCATCTGAAAGGTATTCACATCTTGAGCTCAACTTTAATTTTTTTTTTACCTGTGATCATTTTCAAAAAGTTATTGATGTGAGAAAATTGCCAATTCGGCTGATTTGGGACATTTAATGGGATATTTCGTGCTATTAACGCACAAGCGACTTTTTAATTCACTAATAGGTAGTTTCAATTTTATTTGAGGCAAGATAATTGTTTAATTAATACGTTTAGAAATATAAGAACATCTTTTTAGCTTGGAAACAAAAAAAAACCATTGTTCCTTTTTTGAAAATTTTTCAATTAATTTTCATCTGAGTTTTTCAAAAACTATTTCAGAGACATGGAAAAGCAGTCAAAACACACAGGGCTTCGCCTTGAAACGAGAAATATGAGCTTAAAATGTAACTTCCTTTTAGTTTACAGAAAAGTTTCAGTTTGAAAGTAGCTAGTTGAAAAGCTTGAAGAAACCACACCGAACAAAACTATTTTGTCATTTTCTCTAAAAATTAGAACAAAATGTCCAACCGTACGCAAAATGCATGGCTTAGGTAAAAATTAGGAGTAAAATTCGAACAAAAATGATACAATTGAGATTGTTGCGAATCGAAGTGATTCAGAGTAAATAGGAATTGAGCCTTTGAGTACAACTAGATTTAGTTTTTTTCAGCCTCAAATTAAAAATAACTCTTATTTTCTAAGCCCATAAAAACAAAAAAAATGTTTATTTTTAAAATTTTTTGCTTTGTTGTTTATTTGCAACAACCGATGTGTCCAAGTATTCTTGAATTATTGGTATCCAAACTGTTTGCTGAAAGTTATGCCATTTTGAAATTTAGTTTTTTAGTTTGATGAAAATCTGATCGAGAAGTTTTCGAAATTGTCTCTCGATGTTTGCAATTCAAAAACAGCGTTCACCAACAATGAGAATTCTGTCATTCTCTAAGCAATCAGTTTTATACTGAGGCTATCATCCCAACATAGAAATCGCAAACTTTTTAGCTAATTATAGTTTTTCTATAATTTTTGTTTTGCTTTTTGTTAAAATAATGTATATCAAACATCACACCCATTAGCAGCTTTTGAAGCTTGAAAATGATCAAAGATAGTAGTCAGTAATCTCATTGTACCCAGCAGTTAAAAATAACTCAGAAACGGTTCGAAAAAAGCATCATCAAAAAAAGCAAAAAATCAATATCGTAGAGATTTAGAAACATCTGTCTCTTTTTTGACAATTTTTCCAGTGTACTTGTGACAAAAAGGGATTGTCTTTTATCTATTGCAAAATGTGGTACTAAATGTCAAAGAAGTTACTTTTTGGTCAACAATTTTTCACAAGTGTAACTGTTGTGCAAGAGAGTTTGAGAAGAGAAAAAGAGAGAAAAGAGAGAGAGAGAGAGAGAGAGAGAGAGAGCGGAAAAGAGAGGAGAAAAAGAACGGAGAAGAGATGAAGAGATATGAGAGAGGGGAGAAGAGAAGATTTGGAGCAGAGGGAGAAGGAAGAGGAGGAGGAGGAGGAGGAGGAGGAGGAGCAGCAGCAGCAGCAGCAGCAGCAGGATCAAGATGAGGAAGAGGCGGAGCAGGAGTAGAAGGAGGATGAGGAAAAGAGAAAACTAATGACTACACAGCAAAAGTTTGAAGGCTGAGAGAGTCTACTACCTGTAAAAATAGCGTAGAAAATCGTTTGGTTCGGTTTGATATCATCGGCAATCGTGTAAAACATGTCTGTTCTTCTCAAGTACTCATATCGTTCCTGCCAGGTTTCGAATTTATCACAGGAAATTTCCAGATAATATTGATCATCAGTGACGTTGCTTTCAACTTGGCGGATCTTCAAATAACGATCGCTCTTTGTGAAGAATTCACCTGCTTTCGATCCAATTCTCAAAGCAGCCACTACCTACAGGGGCATATAAAAGATTTTCTCGAGGAAAGGCGGATTTTCAACAAACATTTTCGGCCTTTTTTTAGTCGACCAAATTTTAGGCTACCAGAAATTTATAAAGGCCTTATTGTGTGAAAACTTTCAGTGCCGCATGTAATTTTGAAAAACAAACTGGAAAAATTGCTTTTTTGGAACTTTTTGAAAATAATTTGATTTAAAAATTAGGCGTTTTTTGTCGGCGCTCGCTTCTCTTCAAAATTAGTATATGTTGGCACCAAAGGAGGCTCTAGAAACATTTTAAGGTTTGCCGCCAAAAATGCATGTCAAAAAATAATTCCAAAGGAAGGGATGAATGGGTCGAATCCATGAAAAAGGAAAAAGCGGTATAGCTACTATGGTGCTCTAAAACTATCAAATGAAAAATTAGTTAGTAGATTTTTTTAAACGACACCTTGAAGTCTTTTGTGGAGGTTAAGATTTTTCAAATGTGCTCACTGCTTTTTTTTTAGTCAGAAAAAACCCCACGTCAGAAAACACAGTTGAGCTCAATTGAATAGATTCATCCAGCACTTCAGCCGTTCTACCTAGCAAGTTGTCCTCGTCCAATTCATAATCATCTTCTTGTATCTGTTCTTTTTGTTGTTCAGATAAAGGGAATTTAACTGTGACCGGCAAGAGAAAAGGGCAGTCCGTTGGCTGGACTAATCTGAGAATGTCCGTTAGCATTGTTCCTTTGCCGTCGTGATCACTTCTTGTTGATGGTTTTGCCGGTTCACCATCTGATATTTTAAGCTCCTTCCCCTTAACTCCGAGGAATTCTAGAGACACTAGTCTCTCCCCAATGACGCATCCTCGTGGAAACGTAACTGTTACCAAATTGGCACCATTTTGTTCGTTGATTTCGACAACTGTTCCGTCTGACGTCACATTTGTCTTGCACAAGTGCGTTGATTTGTTGGCCGGCTTAAATGATTTGATCACTGTCAGTTGACGCTGAAAAATATTGGTATTTTACAATTTGTGAATGTGCTTGTACGAATTATTAATGTTAAGATTGAGATTATTCATCAACGAGGGAAAAAAACAATATACGAGTTGTTGAGCTCTTAGCGGATAAACAGTAAACCCTGATAAATTTGGAAAGCAAATCTTGCATGGTTGTTGCGTATTGAAACGCAAATCTTGCAACAATCTTACATGCTACAATTTCTCGTTAATTTTCTTCACTTCTTCTAAAGCCGTCCGAAGCAATCATGTTAACTAGAATTTTTATGAAAAAACGCTTTCAGTTTTTCACTGCTCTGATTTTTAAGAATGCATGTTTTGAAAGAATCTTGTCCGACTTTTGCACGTACAAACTTCACTGATGATGTATAAAAAAACTTCGAGCAAATATCTCAACTTGCAAATTTTAGCTTTTTGTCCGTTAAATACGATTAAAAAGCAATAGACAAATTTGGCGGAAACAAATATTTTAGGACCATACCCGGGTTGCCCACCATAGAAGATAATGCGCAACCATACACATCCATGCATGATTTGTATGGAAAATGACCAATCATACGTGGCACATACGTTTGTTTCGAAAACCCTCAAAATAGCTTTTGAATCGATTAGATTAGTGAAAAAACGGTTTATCCTCCTTATGCAAGCTGTTGTTAAGATATGAAAAATTTTCACCATGCAAATCATACGTCGCAACATATATGGTGCTACGTATGGAAGAGATTTTTCACAATTTTTTTTCTCTGGAAAACCAAGAAAATAGAAGTTAAATAGCAAAAAATTACTGAGAAAAAGTATCCTTAGTGCACGGAACGCTTTCATTAGATTCTCATTTTTTCCACCATGCAAACCATACGTCGAACCATAAATGGTGCTATTTATGGAAACGATGTTTCCAAACAAAAACAACTTTAATCGAGCATCAAATAAATTATCAACCTGGTAAAAGTATCAATATTGTCTAATTTGTAGCCCCCCATAATACAAAAAGTGTGCAACCATACGTCGCGCCATGCATGGAAAATGTGTTAATTTAACATAAAAATACGTCGGCAATTTTCATGGCTTCCATGGAACCATTCATGGTGCGACGTATGGTTGCACATTTTGGTCAAGCCGGGTACTTCTAGTTGACTATTTTCAAAAAAACCGTGTTAAAAACAATGAACACGCTTTAAAAGGCATTGATAGTTATGCATTTTTGCAGTTTTTCGATGCATGTCTCGTCTTTCGATGCATGTCACGTGTGGAAATCCAACTCCAACATTCTTCGGTATGAAGTTTTTCCAAGTGAGTTCTAACGACTTAGAAAACTATCAAAGCGTTAAAATGCCAGAAACAGCTAATAAAATTGAAGATTATACTCAGTAGAATGCAAGGCTTGGCATTTTCTTTGAAATTGAATGCAAATCTTGCTTACCATTGCATTTCAAGACCACCACAGAGAATAAAATGAAAACTTTAAATAAGTTGTTATTGTTCCGACTTTCGAAAAAAATGACGGAATATTTATGCTCAGGAAGGTTTTATTTTCTCCAGAAAAATTTTCATTTCTTACCTAACTTTTTTGACAGAGATTTTTATAGCTTTCAAAATCTATTGCTGTCTTGAGCTCTAATATAAAAAGATGTTTCACCTGTGATTAGATTGGTGAAGCAATGGGTTTATGAAGATTTCCAATTGGCCATTTCCGGATAATTAATTGCTCTATTATTTCAAGCTTTTAACGCGTGAGCACAGATTTAAACCATCTTAGAAATAGTTCCATATAAAATTGAGGCAAACTTTTTGGACTTTTTAAAATTTTTCTATTTGCAAACTTATCACGTTTTGCTTTTTAAACCGTGTGGGTCAATGGTACTGAAAACGAAATTTCAAAAAAAAATCATTTTTTACGAAAGACTTTTTTTCATGGAACTTAACATCAGTCGAAACATTCAGTGCTTTGCCCTAATACGAGCAAACTTGTTTGTTATAAGAAGCATAACGTTGGTTTACTTGTGCTTTTTTGGAGCTTCATGCTTTTATGGTATATAATGGCTATCAAGATAGTGTTGGTCAGGGGATCATAATTTTGTTTGCAATACTTTCGTATACAATGATTGTCTCACGCTAACCTCACAAAAAAACTTCCCAAATTTTCCAATAATTAGAATTTTTAACGAAAAGAAAGTTTTGAGGAAACCTAACTCGAAAAAAAATCAAACTAGCTTGACGGCCACAATTTGGTTATACAATCATCTTCTACGAAAAAATTGGCATCCCTTTTTAGTAACTGACTTCAACCAGGAAGAAAAAAAATCTGTCGACGATGTAAGACGTATGTGAGAATGCAGTGCGAGCGCGTAGTGATGTACAAAATATCCACAGGATAGTGCAGTGTTTTTTGAATAGATTCTCGCATTTGCACTCAATTTGCTAAAAAAAGTTAGTCATAACTGGGGAAATTAGGGGGAAATTAATATCAACTGAACGAAAAATTTGCTGGCCGAGAACCAATCAGATCGGCAATGGTCTGAATATCACTCTGTATTTTGTAAATGCTCACCTTAAGCAGAGACCTTTTCTCGTGTTCAGTTATTTCTGTAAGTTTTTTAGCAATTCCAAACTTTGTAATCATTAACTATCCTTGTGTTCTGGCAAATTAATATTAAAAACTGTTTTAATGAAAATTGAAAATGTTCTAGTGAGAGGTGTAACCATTTAAAGCATTCAAATTGAAATACATGCAAAATGCACCACGTAGAAATGAGAAAATATAGGTTAAATTATATGAAAAATTTGAAATAAATACATATCTGTTGGTTTTATCTAAAAACCTTCGATGTTTTCTTTCTCCAGTAGAAGTTTCCAAAAACGCACTAAAAATTTTGACTCAGAAAACAAAATCCAGGTAAGAACTGCACAATTGAACAATTTTTTTTTCAACTAAAGCTAAACTGATTGATCAAAAACTCTACAGTTCCTGCTAGTTTTCTAACTGAAATATTATTGAAGCTAACAAGAACAGAAACAAAAATTTCACAGTATCTCTATTTGATTTGTTTCATGTTAAATATCATATCAACCGAAAAATTATACATCTAATTCTGCTAAAATTAACAGTTTGCTCAGAAAATTCTAGCAAATTATGTATTTTTTCTCTAAAGTCTTCTACAACGACAAAATTATTGTTTTTCTTAAAGAAAACTCAACATATGTAGGTTTTGGTAGCAAATTTTTGATTTTTTTTGTTACTGACTTCAGCCAGGAAAAAAATCATATGACCACGATGTAAGACATAATGTAAGTATGCAGTGCGAGCGCGAAGTAATGTACAAAATAAGCATAGGTTAGTGCAGTGTTTTTTAAATAGGTTCTCGCTGTTGAAATTGATTGCATAAGAATTTAGTCATAACTGGGGAATATAGGGTAAAAATGATATCAATTGAACGAATATTTTGCTGGCCGAGAACAATTTAGAACGGCAAAGTATTACTCTGTGTTTTCATGCTCACCATAAGCAGAGACCAATTCTCGTGTTCAGTTCTTACTGTAGGTTTATTAGCAATCTAAAACCTTGTAATCATTTACTAACATTGTGTTATCGCAAATAATTTTAAAAAAAAATTTTTTTCCTATTTTTTATTTGAGTTTTAAAGTGTTCTAATGGGAAGTGGAACCATTTGAAGCATTCAAAATGAAATACATGCAAAATGCACAACGTAGAAATGAGAATAAATAGGTTAATGTTTACACAAAGTTTTGAAATAAGTACAAATCTGTTGGTTTTTATCTAAAAAGCTTCGATGTTTTCTTTCTCCAGTAGAAGTTTCCAATAACGCACTGAAAATTTTGACTCAGAAAACAAAATCCAGGTAAAAACTGTATCAATTGAACAATTGTTTTGAAACTAAAGCAAAACTGATTGATCAAAAATTCTACAGTTCCGGCTAGTTTTCTAACTGAAATATTTTTGAAGCTAACAAGAGCAAAAACACAAAATTCACAGTATGTCTATTTGATTTGTTCATGTTAAATATCGTATTAATTTTGCTTAGAAAATTCCAGCACATTTTTTAATACTTTCTCTAAAATAGTCTCCAGCAACACAATAATAGGTTTTCAAAACAAAATTGAACATATGTGGGCTTTGAAAGCCAGTTTTGATTTATGCTTCACCTATTATCTTCCATAAGAACTAAGTTTGCTTGATTTCAACAAAAAATATAGATAAGTTCATTGAAAACTTTAAGATAACCAATTTTTCTTGTCTCAGAGTTGGGTTACTTCAAAAAAAATCTTTGAAACATCTGAATTTTTATGTAATTTTAATTTATACATCAAATAATCACAAAATTTTTGACAAATTACCAATTTTTGATTTTTTTAAAGCTGGATTTTTTTGTAAGTTAAAATTTGTAACCTAAACTGAAGCAAAATGATCTCGAAACTCCTAAAGAATCAACTTCTAGATTGTTTAGTCAAAAGAGTTTGATCTGAGTTTTTTTTGGTTTCTGCTGGATCTATCAACTTCAGATTTATTCCAATTTGAACAATCATTTACTCAGAAAACTGTATCAGTTCAATGAACGATCAAAAAGCCAAAACTATGTTGGCACCAAAAACTCCATTTGCTTTGAACCTTCAGAAAGACACTTCTGAACCTGATAAATGTATGTTTTATTTTAATCTTAACTTTCGATTTTGAAGTGAAGTTCCAGAGCAAAATTATGAATATTTTTATCTGAAAATGATCAGGGTCTAAAAAAATTCCAAATTTTCAACTTTTCTTAGTCACTTATCAAAAACAGTAAAAAATCATCTGGTTGAAAACACGCTATTCTGTAAATTCAATTAAAGACTCTAAACTAGGAAATTTATAAAAAAGATAGCTGGTCATACCGAACCAATTAGTGGATGTTTTATAAAAATTTGTCATTTTTGTAACTATTTTTCAGCAAAAACTTATTCCACTTATTAGCTCAAAATTATTAAATTAACTGCAATTTTAAGAAAACAACATCGCCGTAATTTTGCCACTATTGCAGCTCTCAGTGTGGATTAAAGATGTTTGCTTCGAATTCCATCGAGAATTTCACAATAATTTGAATCTGATCATCGCTCGAGTTGGTTTTATCATCAATATGAACTTTTGAACAAAAATATAAACGGACAATTAGGAAATGCGTTGAGAGTACTGCATTGTCTTATTAAAATAATCCAATTTTATCAAAATTATATGGAATTATAGATTTTTTCAAGCTAAAAATACTGAGAGTAAAATTGTTAAATATAGTTAATTCTCTTGGCTTTACTATGTTTTGAATACATATATATTGATAAAATTACTCACTCGCGGAGCTTGATTGGAAGCTGCTGAGCGTGTTTTCAATCACCTTGATTATACTTTTTTGGCAATAAGCATGTTTCTTCTTGACATTAAAATTGAGTTACTTGCTGCCCTAAGTATGAAAAAACAAACTATTTGGACATTTCAAAACTCCACATATTTTACAATGCTTTGATCATTTTGACGTGTGTAACATCTACCACACTCAAGGCATGCAGTTTTTTTGTTTCTATTCAGTGACGAAATCTCAATAAGTAAGCCACGAAGAATATTTGGTTAGGGAGAATGACTCCTCTTAATAAGACCTTTCAGTTCCTCGCTGTTAAAATATAAGTATGCAAATCACAATTTAGACTCTTCAAAACTTCTAACGTCTTACCTCCCGATGTTTTGTTGATTTTGACGTGTGTACATCTACCAAACTCAAGACATGCTATTTTTCCGTTTCTATCTAGTGAAGACATCTCAATGAGTAAAGAATAAACTTGAGATATCAAATGAGATTTTAAAAAAAACCCATTATTTTTAGTTGGAGAGTGAGAATAATTTTGATACGTTCTGAAAAATGGATAAAAGTAAATAACAACTATTTTTTTATCCTGATTGAAAATCGAAACAGAATTAAACCTATTTGGTATAGCTGAAACGAAACCAACAAATCAGAATGGATCTCTACTTCAACGAATTTCCAAAAGTTTTCAAATCAACCAATCAGAATCAACCAATCAGAATCAAGCTTTTCAACAGTTGTAATGCCAACCAATCAGAATCAAGTATCACTTATCATGGAATTTTCAACAATTTTAAGGGCAGCGAATCAAGGCCGAGCCTTACCTGTCATGGAAAAATTGCACATTTAAAAATAAACCAACAAAAATCAATTTTTTTATAATGCAAAATTTAACCATTTTGTTATCAACCAATCAGAAATGAGCTTTCAAACCTAGAAGTTTTCTCGATGTTTTTCAGGTTATTAGAAAGGTTATATATAAAAAATATCAAAACCAATCATATTGATTTACTCAAAACTTTATGGTTTTTCATTCATGGGTTTTTGCAACGGTTTGTCATCCAATTTTCGATCATTCAGTCTGAGTCCCTTCTTGTAAGTGAAAACATTGTTCATAAACCTGGCAATTCTCTTTTGTTTCAAGTCTTCTCTCCAACTTTTTAACAACTTAAAGGTGTTACTCAAGAAAAAAAAACTAATAAGATCCTCATCAACAAGATCACTCTACCATTTTTGATCTTGTTTTGAAAAAGTTTAGCATCCATTCAAATTTAGTGTAAAACTTAGCATCTTGTTAAAAACCAGAAATTCTCAATTTGACCTTTGAGAAAAATTTTGTTAGAGATGTTCTTCTTGCTAAAATGCATTTTTTACCTAAAATAGTTTTTTAACAATATTAATCCAACTACCAAACGTACAAATCATCATAGAAGCTTACACTTATCAACAAACTTAATGTCTCCCAAAACGTTGAAGAGTTTCTTGAATTCATCCAAAGTATAGTTGTTATAGGCAACTTGTTTCAAGACTCCATTCTTTTTGCTGTGAGGAGTCGAATCTGAAGGTAGGATGGCTTGTTCACAGTGTACAATTTGATTGTGACTCACAATCTCCTGATGTCGTATGTTGCTATTTCATATAATCAAAACAGATGTCGAGTTCCCGGTCCATAGTTGACTTTTGCCAGGTCTGGCTTCATATAAAGGTTCGAGTCCAAAATTTTCCTTATTATGAATAGCATTAATCCGAATTGCTGATATCTCTTCTCCTTCTTTATCACCAAGATATACTTGCAGGGTAATTCGAGTTTCTTAATTTCTTTTTTCATGAATAGTAGAAAGCAGGGATCAAAGAGATTTTTCCCCTTGTAGGATTTTTGGTAACAAGCAACTCTCCCAGCTTTTATTTTCTTTTTTTTTTAAAATTCAATATAATTGGGAATAGAGTACCCCGTTGAAAAGAAGTGCCAACTGATCAGATGAGGAGAAATGAGAGAAATAAGTTGGAGAATAAACGAAAAAGGAAGTAAACAGTATGAGTTATCATAATTTTGATGCATTGAAATTGTACCAAATTTGGAATGTTTTTTTTTTCCCTACATGGAAATTGTGCCTGCGTTACTTCTCCTAAAAAACACAATACTTTGCAAGAACCACTCTGTCAGATGACCGCTGCTATGTTTCAAGCTCTTCCCAGCTTTTACTCAGATTACTGTAAAAATTAATTATTTATTTCTCTTCTAACGTCTTTTACAAAAAAAAAACAAGTTAACCCAAGATTATTAAGTGTCTACTCGCAACTCTTGAAGTTTTTTGGAGAAATTTAGGCTCCATTTGTTTTTAGTAGAAACATCTTTTCTGCAGAGACAGCCAAATTTTGCAGAGATTAGATAGATATAATTACCGATATCAAGAAATCGACTGTCAATAAGCTTAGTTGAAAATGTCAACTTAACTTATGATGGAAACGAGCCAATATGAAGCTTAGTATTGCAAGGAAAATTTTAATCCGGAAAGTTTCAATAGGTTTTATCTATTTTATAATCAAAAACTTCCTTCCAAACAAACTCTTGGCTCAGCCATTCTTGACTGAATTCTAAGAAATTAAGACTCAATAATGAATCTGATTTAATGAAGATTTTTGATTGCTTTATTGATTGCCATGGTTCTGTGCATAGTGTATATGTAAACGCTGTGATAAAAAAATCAACTGTCTCAAAATGTTTTCTTAGAAAAATTGCAATGATTAGTCTTTAAAAAGTAAGCATTAGTTCAGGAAATTTAATTCAAATGAGAGTAAAATCTAATTCACAAGCAGATAAGATATTTTAATGAGTGTGTAAAAAGACAAAAAAATCTTTTTGTAACAAAAAATGAATTAACTTTTGAGTTCGCTGTCTTTTCTTCTTGATGTGCCACACCATTATTACTTGTCAGCAAAAGAAAACTTTTCTAAGTTTTTTTGTTTTTTTTTCTCAACAGAGGTAAATTATCCTGTTAAATCTTCATTTTTTTTCTACTTTTATCCTCTATCACGAATTGTTTCAAACTTTTGCAAATGAAGCAGGGTTATTCTTAAAGGACTAAAACGCTTCTTCGGATATCAGTAGAAGAAAACAATTTCAATCGTTTCTTCAAAAACTGTCATTTGTAGTAAATTTTCACTTGTCAGCACATGAAAAACTTTCCGTATCCAAAATCTACAAACTTTTCAAAGATATTTTTTAATTGAAATTAATTGATATTCTGTATTTTTTTCAAAAAATAATAAGACATAGTTACTTCTTTTCCAAATTCTTTATTTCTTTTACTCTCGAGTTCTCTCCATTCTGAAAAACCTATGACTTTAGCGGTCATTTATTTTGTATTCTAATTGTTTTTTCAATCAATTGGAATATTTTACCCTAAACTTCTCATATGTTCTCATAGTTAAAAAAAATTGAAGAAACTAATTGATAAGAAAAATTGAAATCAATATCAAACTACTATTTTTTACAAAAATCAATAACCAAAGAGGTGTCGACAAATCAGGAGGTTCTCTATAGAACGCAAAGCTGGCCGAGGTTTCATCGCTGGCGGTTGTTCTGTTGAGTTGATTCGAGGAAATGTTTCAGTGAATCCCTCATCTATGTCTATTGCGACATAGTTTTGGCTGATCTCATCTCTTCCTCCAAAGGAAAGAGTAAGTCATTAGCTGGTTGAGCCGAACATCTTGAGTCAGGATTATTGGGGTAATTCATTTCAACATGCTCAGACACTTCCTCCGTCATTTGTATTGATCCAAATTGGTCCTCTGTGATGGGACCTTGCCCACTTGACCTGGATTGAGATGTCCATTCGGTCCAAAAAAACTCCATAGATTTGGATTTAGACTAGATCAGGCAAAAATTCTACCGAAAACTAAAAGTTGCTTTTTTGCACGGAGAAAATTTTTTTCAACAATAAATTGAATAAATGGAAAAGAAGAATTATGACTGATTTAGAATTGAGATAGAAGCTAGTTGATGGTTGCTAAATGGAAAAAAAAATTAAGTTAAGAGTGAGGGGTACCTTCAACTCAAATATGTAAGCATAACAAATCAAAAACAATTTTTTTTTATTTGGACTATAGTCGTATCCTTTCAGATTTCAGCTTCCTTTCATCGAAACTTTATGAAAAAAATTGTGTTCAATCAGAAATAGATATCCATTTCAGAAAAATTTTACACATTGCCTTTTCCAATCACAAAAAAAATTCATTTATCTTATGGTGGTTTATTCAATAGTAGTAAAGTTTACCTTTTAAAGGTTTAAAATTTCAAAATAAGTAGAAATATACAAAAAAAATCGCCAAAATAAATGACCTCAGGTTATTTGCTGTAAAAATAAGAAATATTGCCGATATAAGCAACAAAAGACAGAAACATAAAAAATCTAGTATTTTTGAAAATTTTAATGAAGTCAATTAAATTTTCTGTATATAGCCAACAAAAAATTGCTGCTGTTTGATTCGATAGACAAGTTACTTGATTTTGATGTAGATTTGAGATGGAAACTTGAAAATGATGAAATTATTTAAGCAAGTCTCTGAAAATCTTATACCAAACCTAATCTTATTAGATTTTGAAATTTGAAAATCTTCAAAGAAATGGAGGTAAAGTGAACTTTGCTGGAGTTTTTTGAAAAATTTGGGTATCGAGTAGAGAATATAAAGAGTTTTTGATATTTAATCATACAGTTTTTTAATTATTTCATATTTTCTAGGATAAGTTAGTTTTCCTTTCTTGTCAGGTGTAACTAAACCGTAAGCTTGAAGCTTTGTTACTAAATATGGGTGCAAAAGTAAACTTTTCTTTCTGATTGAAAAGGTTTCGCTAAAGAGACTTTTTCTCTGTCTTTAAACTCTATTTTGTACTATATAAACGTCCAAAATAATATGTAAAAAGAAAAGTCAACGTTTATTTCAATAATTTTTTCTTTTTTCTTGTAAAGTCACTCCAGGAAACTCAAGTGTTTTTAATAGACAATTTCCAAATAAGGCTAAAAACCAAATTTAAAAAAAAAAATCAGTAATGCTCACTTCTGATTAGATGATTTCGAAATTAGATGATTTCCTTTAAGCGACAGCAAAAATGATAAAGTTTTTTCAGAATTTTTTTACGCCAAAAACAATCGTTCTTTACATTATATTATACTTGTAAAAAAAACTTTATTTCTCAAAAATTTAGAATACGATAAATTTCCAAGTAAAACTTCTGAGATAATTCAAATCGTTCACTTTATTATGTACAAAGTACTAATTTCCTAAATTTTGATATCTCATAAATTTCCCACTTTTTAGATACCATTGCTGATTGAAAACGAGAAAGTGAAGTGTGGGGACTGTAGCAAAGAGTATACGAGATCTCATGCAGGTCGATGCGGGAAAACTTGTTCTAAGGGAGTAAATTATCGTCCTTATTGTAAGTATTTCACTAAAAATCAACAAGAAATTAAGCATTCACATTCAAGTTCGAAGAAGTCAACGGTGTGTTCGTCGTGTGATACAGAGTTTCCGCGTTACTACTCTCTCTAACAGCATGGGAGAAAAGAACATGGAGCGAAACAACGGAAGAAAGCGACACAGTAGTGGACTTGAACAAGATTGTGTGAGTAGAAAGGGAAGATGGTGAAAAACTCAAAAATGAGCTAAGTGTTTGTAAAAACTTTCAGATGGAAACAGACATTTAAAACGGAAGACATAAAAGATTTACTTACAAATAACTAATTTAAATACCAAAATAATCAACAAAAAGGTGTATGAAACATTCAATCAGCTGGATTCTGCCTCGAAAATCAATGTTGATCTTGGATCCGTTCTTCGTATTGTAGAAACGGGAGAATATCGGTATTACTACGCTCACAAAGATAACACTTCAACTCAAAAACTGCTTTTGCAGTGTACCAAAGAAGTCTTGATTACAATCCAGGGTAAAGTTGAAAAGTTTCGTATCGTGAGGCAAAGCACCCAAGAACGCCAGAACAAAAAATGGAGGTTCAAGTTGATTAGTAACCATGAAAATTTTTGCTGCGTTGCTCAAAAATTTTCATATGGGATGTCCAAACTCTGTCCTACCAGAATCTTTACTGAGCAATCCTTCTGTAAATTATCTTTAGTCAAACAAAAACAAGCAACTTTACAAACATCATCTGTGTCTCTTCCGAGCATTATTAAAGTACTTCAATGGTCATAAGGATCTTGATTCTTCTACTTCTAGATACTTCAACGAGGTTTTATCGGAGTCTGGACATGATCCTAAAAATTTTCGTTGTGAGTTTGCTTTGGGGATTTACCTGTTGTTGAAGAAATGACCGAATGCAACAATTTTAATTACGATTTTGATACACAAGAGGGAGATAACTCGGGAGGTTTTACTCGTCAAACTATTGGGAGGTTTGACAAAACAATGGAACTATTGCAATTCAACAATCAAATCATTCATACAAATGATGCAGATAGTTTGTTCAAGTGTTTTCAAGGCCTTGGCTGGTTCATGATGGTTTTTTCAACAGGTCGAACATTTTCAACAGGCATCTTTTAGTTGTAAAGATCGAGAGCGGCAAACTTACCCAAAGAGTAAACATACACTTCAAAAAACGCTATTTGAGAATTTGGAAGACTCCTTTATCTCAGTTTTCAAAGATAACAAACTTTTCAACAAACTAGCCATTTTTGATTTTGAGTCGATATGTGTTTCAACTTGAATTGGAAAACAGTTTCTGTATCAGTATCGCCAAGCCTGATAGATGATGCAATTTCCGCAAAAACTTCTTATCGATTTTGTTATTAATCTCGAACTTTTGGCTGAGAAAAAAGCTCCAAATGAGAACTATTTTTCAAGATGTTAAAAGAATAGTAAGTGAGCGGATGTCGAAATTGTTCCACTAGTTGAAGGAAAAATGTCGGAATCATTCAATCAAAAACTATGAATATGAAGACGAATGTATAGGGGACCGAGAGGAAAATGATATATCAACCCAGTTTTTGAGAAAGCTGAAAAAACAGCTGACTGGTTTGAAACAAAAACTGAAGACCTGGATTTGGATTCAACAGGGGAAGATATGATCTAAACTTGGTCAAGAGCTATCTGGTTCCCTATTTAGTCAATGATAAAGAAGCTAAACAATGGTTATCAAAAAACACCAACTATTTCATATACTTCAAGTTTGGAGACATACAGTTTCTCGATATCTTGAAAAATTTTTGCGTGCAGCATTACCTTTAGACTCCTTTCTTGAACACTATAAAGTAGAAGAGACAAAAGTTTTTTTCGCCTATATGATTTGACAAGCTCAAGAATGAAGAACTGTTTCCAAACGAAGCCTTTTTCAGTTAACTGAGAAACTATAACACTCTTGATAAAGACTTTATGGATCACCAGAACTTAAAATCAAGTGGACTTGATGAGCAACAAGCACTGAAGAAGCTTCAAGTCAACACAGTATCAGCATCTGAATCGGATAATTACAAATGATTACAAGAGAATTGGCAGAAAAATGAAATGAGTACTTTTGAAGTTTTTTTTTGCAAAAATACAACAACAAAGAAGTTGTTGTTCCAATCCTTGAACCAAAGCAATGGTTGCATTTCATAATCACAAAGAAATTGATTTTAAAAACTTGGATGTACTGTTACAAATCTGGCAAATATTTTTCAGCACAAGTCCACATTTAAAAATTCTATCCATTTTGCAGGAACTGATAAGGATTTCTGGAAGAAAAAAAGAGAGGACATGACGGGTGGACTACCAAATGTGTTCACGCAAAAAATTGTTGTGAACAACACCTTTATCATGAATTCATCAAAGATTTGCAAATCGTTCGTTGGAATTGGGGCGAGCCAGCTTTTCCCCTATTCAATGTGTCAAAATATGTCAACAGGATTGCACACAAGATGGGATTTTGGATCCGATATGCAAAAAACTAAGGCTATACACAACCTATTTATAATTTTGAGAACGTGATCAGGTCTGTTTACCAAGAAACAAGACCAGATTGCATAACTGAGAACTTCCACACATCAGGAAGACAAAAGAAAACAGACTGTTTCATTGTAGATGAATATTGCGATCACTGCAAAACAGTGTTTGAAGCTATGGGATGATATAACTACTTCCGTGCCTAACAGGAGGCTCGTCGCTCAACGAGCCGATGAAGTTATTGAGAGAGAATACAAGATATTGCGAGTGATGGATGATTTATGACAGAAATATATTCGTGAAAAAGGAAACAAAGTCGAAGAGATGTGGGAATGTGAAGATTGGCAAAACTTCAAAACGAACGAAAAAATTAAGAAACAAATTCGAACCAATTTTCCCTGCAAAAGACCGCTTTCTACTGAATCATTATTGGAAACATTAAAAGACGGATCCCTTTATTCCTACATTCAGGGTGACTTAGCTGTTTCAGATGAACTGGAAGCCAAACCTGCTATCATATCTTTTCTCTTGGAACTTGGCTTACAGATTATAAAAATACCGCTTTGTACCGTATTCTCGTCGAAAACGATTTAACAAGTTTCTCCAGTCTTTTGTTAATGCTAGAAGAAAAAGAAATGGGAACCATTGATCCAGAGGTCTTGCACAAACTATGAAATTTTTAGGTAATTAATCCTACGGGTACCAGATAATGAATAGATTGATTCATACAATCACAAAGTATTCAAATGACGAGAAAACTCACAGAGCAATTAATGAACCACTCTTCAAACGCTTGAACACTGTTTTGACTTTCAAGTATTTTGCATTTAAATCATATGAAAACCCGTACTTTTTTCTCAAAAATGGTTAGACATAGCTACTTCTTTTCTAAATTCTCTAATTCTTTTACTCTCGAGGAGTTCTCTCTTCATTTTGAAAAGTCTATGATTTTAGCGGTCATTTAATTTGTTTTCTAATTGTTTTTTCAATCAATTGGAATAATTTACTCTGAACTTCTCATTTGTTCTCATAGTTAAATTAATTTTAAAGAAACTAATTAATCACAAAGATTGAAGTAAATATCAAACTGCTATTTTTTACAAAAAAAAACATTGACCAAAGAGCGGTCAAGAAATCTGGAGGTTCTCTATAGAACGCAAAGCTGGTCGAGGTCCATCGCTGGTGGTTGTTGCGGTGGGGTGATTTGGGGCAACGTTTTAGTGAATCCCTCATCTTCGTCTATTGCGATGTAGTTCCGGCTGGTCTCATCTCTTCCTCCAAAGGAAAGAAAAGGCGTTAGCTGGTTGAGCCAAATATCTTGAGCCAGGAATCTTGCGATAGTTCATTCCAACATGCTCAGACACTTCCTTCATCATTTGAATTGATCCAAGTTGGTTCTCTGTGATGGGAACTTGCATCATTTGATGTTCGTTGAAAATCTTTTGCATCACTTAAACCTGACTTGGATTGAGATGTCCATTTGTTCCAAAAATTTTCCATAGACTTGGATTTAGACTAAATCAGTCAAAAATTCTACCGAGTACTTAAGGTTGCTTTGTTGCACTGAGAAAATTTTTTTAAGCAATAAGTTGAAAAAATGGAAAAGAAGAATGTTTACTGATTTAGAATTGAGATAGAAGGTAGGAGGATCTCTCTTCACAAGGAAAGAGGAAATTGTCGAATGGTTGAGCCACATATCTAGAGTCAGGAGTTTCGGGGTAGTTCTTTCCCACATGCCCAGCCACTTCCTCCTTCATTTGCATTTCTCCAAGTTGGTTCTCTGTCATGGGTACTTGCGTTATACGATATTCGTTGAAATCCCTGCGCATCACCTCCACCATGTGCCAGACTTGGATTGGGATGTCCATTCCGGCCAGAAAAACACCACAAACTGTTTCTCGCATTTGAATTTGTATTCAATCAGCCAAAAATTCTACCGAGAACATAAGGTTGTTGTTTTGCTTTGAGAAGATCATTTTAAACAATAAGTTGCGAGGGAATAAGTAAAAGATTCAGAACAAAAACTAAATTTACAATTGCGAGAGAAGTAGTTGACGATGGTTAAGTTGAAATTAAAATATTTAGAGCTAAGAAAGGAGGTAGTCGTGTCCAATCAGGTTTCAATTTTCTTTTACGGAATTCTTATAGCAAAGTTATGTCCGATCGGAAACAAAGCTCCATTTTTGATACTTTTACGCATTGTCGTTTCCATGAACAAAAATGTTCAATTTTGTTTTAGTTGTCGTATCCAATCAGACAAAAGTTTACTTTTTAAGGACTTAAATCTTCCAAATCAAAAAAAATATATACACAAAAGCAATTGCTAAAATAAATGACCAAAAGTTGTTCGGCGTAAAAATAAGAAGATTTCCCATGAAGTCTATTGGTTTTTCTGTATACAATCAATGAAAAACTGTTGGTTTTTGAGTAGATAGTCAAGTTCTTTGAATTTGATGTAGATTTGAGAAGATAGCTCGAAATTGATGAATTTTTCGAAGCGAATCTCTGGAAATCTTATTCCAAAACTTATCATGCAAGATTTTGAACTTTGAAAATCTTTAAAGAAGTGGAGGATTAAACAATTTTGCTGGGGAATTTTGACAATTTTTGGAATTGGGTGAGGAATAAAAAGAGACATTGAAATATTATCATACGACTTTTTGATTAACTTCAAATTTTCTTCTCTACTTAAGTGTAACTCAGCAGTAAGTTTATATCTTTGATACTCAAAACTCAAATCAAAAGTAGCTTTGATTGAGAAACCTTCCTTAATAGACCTTTGCTTAGTCGGAGAACTCTATTTTGGACAAAATAATCGTCCAAAAAATTGATCTGTTTCAACTATAAGGAAATTACGAGAAAAAAACGATTATTTTTGTTTCAAAGTTATGTCTAGAAACTGCAGAGTTCTGATTGATTGAAATCTTTTCTGGAAAATTCTAGTTATTTCTCCGTACTTGGAAAATTGCCTAGGCGATGACGTCGTTACCATAAAAGGAAAATTGCGTGGGTGGTGAAGTCAATTCTGTTTATAGAATGAAGTCATTACCATAACAGGAAAATTGCGTAGGCGGTGACGTCACGTCTGTTCATAGAAAGACGTCATTGCCATAAAAATATAATTGCGTAGGCGATGACATCATTGTTAGTATAAATACGCTTATTTTATTTGTTCAAATCATTCATTTTGTTTGCCAATCAGAAACAGTTAAACGAATTTTACTTCAAATCTTACATTTCTTTACTTCGCAAAAACAAAAAAGTAACTATTTTCATTCAATTGGTACTTTAATTTTTTATTTTTTGGAACAATTCTAAAGTCCCAAGTTTTTTTAGATAAGGCCAGCCCTTAGCCGAAAGGAGAAATTGAAGTGTGGAGAATGTGGAATTATGTACAATCGCCAAAACGCAGCTCGACATCAAAAAATATGTGTTAGAGGAGTTATTTCTTGTACTGATTGTAAGTATTCTACCTTCTTGGCCATTTGATGGGAAATGAACTATCAAATGGCCAAGAAGCATGCACCTTCAACTTTGAAGCAGTCGACGGTTGGTACTTTTTGTGAACAAGAGTTCTCAAGTTACTACTCTCTCCAACAACATCGGAGAAAGGATAATGGAGCAAAACAACAGAAACCCCGTGATACTGTAGCGGATTTGAACAAGATTGTGGAGGAAGAAGGGAAAGATGGTGAAAAACTAAAGGAGCAAATTAGTGCTTGTCTAATTTTCTGCTTGTTTCGGAGATGAAAAATGGGAGGCGTAAGGTATTTTACTTCCAAATGTTCAAGTTAGATACTAAAATAATCAATGAGAAACTTGAATAAGTCTTCAACAAGCTCGATTCTGCCGCTAAAATCAACATTGCTCTGGGATTCGTCCTTCGGAATTCGTCCCATGAATCGTCTCATGAAAACAACACTTTAATTGAAAGATCCTACTTACTGTGTACGAAAGCGAATTTGATAACAATTCAAGGAAAAGAAGAAACGTTTGATATTTTTGCTGCGATGCTCAAAAACATCCCAACGGGTTGTCCGGACTCTGTTTTACCCGAACCTTTACTGAAATACCATTCTGTTAACTGTCTTTTATCTAACAAAGACAAGGAACCATACAATGATCATTGGTGTCATTTCCGCACATTAGTTATGTACATGAACGGATACAATGATCTCGACTCTCACACTTCCAGATAATTTGCAGAATTTATAACAAAATCTGGTTATGATCCTAAAATTTTTCTTACCTGTTGTCGAGGAATTTGTGCAAAGAAACATCTTTATATTTGATTTTGACATTCAAGAAGGAGAATATGTTGGAGAATTAGCCAAGCGAAGTACTGGAAAGTTTGAAAAAGCAGTCAAATTACTGAGATTTAACAATTATATCATTCATACAAATGATATTCATTCTCTCTTTGAGTGTTTTCGATGTCCCAGCTGTGACTGTTTCTTCAACAGATCAAACATTTTCAACATACATCTTAAGTTTTGTAAAGATCGAGTGCGACACAATTATCCAAAGAACGTCAATGAGCTTCGCAAAACCTTGTTTGAAAAGCTGGAAGGAACCAAACTTCCAGTTTCTGAAGAAAACAAACTTTTTAATAATCTAGCATTTTCCGATTTTGAGTCGATTTGTGTTCCTACAGAAGAACTAAACGAGACGCAAACTACTACCTGGATCGGAAAACATGTTCCAATTTCAGTCTTTATATCGTCAAATCCGGTTGATGAACCCATTTTTTAGTACAACAAGGATCCACAGAAATTGATTATTGATTTTGTAAGCAAACTCGAGCAGTTGGCTGAGAAAAGTTAGCCGGAGATGGGAACAAAATTCCAAAATATTCAAGTAGCTCTCAATGAAAAAATGAAAAAGGGCTTTGATCAGCTAAACGAGCGAGGTAAAAACTATTCAAGCAATAAATTAGAGTACGACGATGATTGCATTGAAGATTCGGAACAAGCAAATATGTCGACACGAATCCTGCGAATTCAGAAAAATCAACTCATTGATTTGAAACAACATCTGGAGAGATATGTAAATACTTTACCTGCTATTGGATTTAACAGCGGTAGATATGATTTGAATTTGACCAAGTCTTACTTAATCCCTTATTTGATTCGCGATGAAGAACAAGAAACTTCCGTCATCAAAAAAGCAATTGAATTTATATCTTTCAAGCTTTAAGATGAACAATTTCTCGACATAATGAGATTTTTGAGTGGGGCAACTAATCTGGATTCTTTCTCAGAGCCTATAAAGCTAGCGAAACGAAAAGATTCTTCCCCTATGAGTGGTTTGATAACCCAGACACACTTGATTTTCCCGAATTGCCGCCGTATCAAGCCTTTCTTAGAAACAAATTAGAAACAACAATACAGACAAAGATTTCATTGATTATGAGAAGTTGAGAAAGAGTAGGATTGATGAACAAGAAGCACTTAAGAAGGTTCAAATCAAGACAGTTCCTTCTTCTGGATTTGATAATTACAATTATTTTCAAGAGATTTGGAAAAAAATTTTTTGAACTGGTACAACCACAAGGATGTAGTTCCAACACTGGAGGCAATGTAGAAAATGATTCATTTTTATCATAACAAGGGGATAGATATGTTGAAGCTTGGATGCAGACTTCCAAATCTAGCAAACATATGTCTACACAAATCTACAAATTACAAGTTTCATCCATTTTGCGAAAGTGATGAAGATTTGTGTGAAAAAATTGGAGAAGACATGACTGGTGGTCCTTCCATTTTTTTCATTCGAAAAGCTGTAGTTCATGAAACATTCATAAGTAATTCATCAAATTTTTGTAAATCAATCGTTGGAATTGATGCAAGCCAGCTTTCTCCTTTCTCAACGTGTCAAGATACGCCAACAGGACTGTATACGAGATGGGAGTTTGACACCGATATGCAGAAGTTTAAAGCTAGACATAACCGATCTCGCAACTTTGAGAATATGGTGATGTCTTTCTATCAAGAAACACGACAAGAATGCAAAATTGAGAGCTTTTTCACATCTGGAAAACAAAAGAAAATTGATTGTTTCAATCTGGACGGTTAATTTGATCACTGTAAGACAGTGTTCGAAGCAATGGGATGTTACTACCACTTCTGTTCTTGTCAAGAAGCTCGTCCCTCGTTAATAGATCAGGATATTGAACGAGGTAATAAGAAGAGAATGATGGAAAATATGTGCCGAGAAAACTTTAAAGAGAAAGGATACAAAGTTGAAGAAATGTGGGGGTGTGAGTGGTGGGAAAGTTTTAAAACTAATGACAAGATCAAAAGTTACGTCAGAACTCACTTTCCCAACAAAAAAAACATTTTCTACAGACTCCCTTCTGGCAAAAATAAAAGATGGATCTCTTTTTGGCTATGTTCAGTGCGATTTAGTTGTTCCAGATCAAATTTTCCACTAAAATCAAAATCTGCTAACTTTCCTCCAATTTTCAAAAAAACTGAATTTAGAAGAAATGATATTGGAGACTACATGAAAAACTATGTATCGAAAACGAAATGTTAAAACATCCTCAGAGAATGCTGATGTCTAGTTTCAAGGTAGAAAATGGAACTGTCATAACTCCCTTGTTCAAGTTTTATTTGGAACTTAGCTTGCAATGCACCAAAATTTACCGTTTTGTTCAAAACACTCCACGAAAATGTTGCAATAAACTCGTTCAATCAGTGGTTGATGCGAGAAGAGAAGGAGATGAAAACCCTCAATCAGGAGTTGTAGCAGAAACAATGAAATTTTTGGGTAATTCCTCTTATGGATATCAGATCATGGATAGATCCAGGCATACAATCACAGACAATCTGGACGATGAAAAAACTCATAAGGCAATCAGTGAACCACTGTTTAAAAGACCGAATACAGTTGAAAAAGACTTATATGAGGTCGAATTGCTGAAATCCACTATTGAACAAAGACAACCCATCATTGTTGGCTGATTCATATTTCAGTATGCAATATTGAGAATGTTGGAACTCTACTATAACTTCTCTGACAAGTTCTGTGATGTAAATAAATTTAAAGAGTTAGAGATGGACACAGACTCACTTTACTTAGCACTTACTGAAGAATTATTTTATGACTGTATCGAAGCAGAAAAAAGAGACATTTGGGAAAAAAATTGAGGGAGCATGACTGCAGAGACTCCTTCAAAGCATGTGCAAAATCTAATTTCTTCCCTCGAACAAGTTGCAGCATCCATTAAAAGCAAGAAAAGCGGAAGCCGGTACTTTTCAAAGAGGAATTTAGATGTACAAAAATGCTGTTTAGGTAGCAACACTTATTGCTGCTATGACAACAAGTTAGAGTTCTAGAAGATTCTGGAGATGAACCCATGTCAAAATACAGGAGAATGCTCGATGAGGCAATCAACCTAACATCTACAAATAGAGGATTCAGAACTATAAATCACATGGTGGCCACATAAGAGCAAACAAAGAAAGGAATTAGTTATTTTTATCCAAAAAGACAAGTTCAAGATGATGAAATACATACAAAACCATTGAATTTATAAGGACAGTTCTGAATTGAAAATTTTTTAATATATTATTTTGATAATATTTAAATTTAAAATTTTGCATTAAACTTATTATACAATGCTGTGATTTATATACTTTTTTTGTAATTTATTTTTTTTTCTTAAAATTTCGGTTTTTTTCGAATTTTCAGTAAGTTTCAGAATAGATTGAGGTAGATAAAACTAAGAGTATCTAATAAATTGATATTAGATCGAAATATAACAAATTTTATCTTGTTTTGAAATTTTTTTGCAAAATTTTTGTGACAAAATTTCCAAGTTTTTACCCAAAAACTTTTATCATTGACTTACCATGTACCAAAAAACTAAACAAGTAACCTAAATTTTACACAGGAAACGTAATTAACCAGTAATATTTAACACTTAGATAACGCGCGCCAAAAGTTTTGCAACAAAATTAACACACAAAATCCAAAAAAAAATCGTTTTTCTTACCATTATCTTACCATCACACTGAAACCTTACAATTGGTATTCCCTATCCTAATACATTTAAGACTCCATACCCAATGTTAATATATAGCTGGAAGACCGGAAGCTTTATTCGCTATCTTAATACATGGTGGTCTTCCACCTCCTCTCGCCCTGATCAGCTCACACATCTACTATTGTCTCCTGAGTCTTTTGTTGGGGGAGACAGTTTCAAAACCAGCTCCAGAACAACCAACTTCTTGTTTGGTTGCTCGGATTTCAATCGATGTAGTGACATCAGATATCATTTCAGGAACCCCTCCAAATGCAGTTTGCTATTCTCCAAAGACTACAGCTAGGAAAATTTTAATAACTTGGACAAAAAAGTGTTTTCTATTTTTTTGTTTAGATTTTGGTCCTTCCGCATTTTTATTTTCGTTTTTCAGTTGATTTCAATTTCGTTTTAACATGACTATTTTTTAAAAATTTTTTGTGAGATTTCAGCTTTTTTAGCAGATCAATTTAAATTTGCGCTGTAATGCTTTCAGCAAAGAGTTAGAAAAAATGTTGAAAGAAAAAATTAAATAAATCATTATATAATCGAGACGAGTTTTTGTTTTAAAAATTATTTGAGAAAAAACGAGAGAGAGAGGCAGATAAAGGCACTTGCTCATTGGTGAGCCCCATTCGGATTATTTTTCCGAGGTTAATGCTTTCTTTTCCAAGAAAGATAATTATGGAAAGGTTTAAGATTTTCATGTCGGTAGTCCAACCATACTTTTTGACATTTTAGAAACACTCTTTATTCTTTCTCTCTCTCGCTTTACTTAGTGTCTGATGGGGCTAGCCAGTTCTTAAGCGAAGTAACAGAGAGTTTTTAAGGCTATAGTTTTTTTTAATTTTTGTTTTTATACATGTTCTTTGTGTATAACTGATAACTTTTGGCAAAAAAACTTAAGAAAAACTAAAACTTATGTTCTTTTCAAAGTCTGAACAAGACTTTAGCTCTGCTCAGGATATCAGGGAACGAAGATTGAGGGTAGTCTATTTGAACTTCGAGACGAAGACTTTTTTCCAAAATTGTATATTTTATAATTAATACAAAAATCAGATTTTTCGCAGAAAAACACACAATTTTAAGCGTCTACTCTCCGGGATTGGGCTATGAATTTTCAAATTCTGCATTCATCCCAATTAAGTATCAGATAATTCATATCTCATTTTATGTAATATATGTAAAAATTTATAGCTTTGTTAAAATATGTATTGTTTTGCAACAAAAAAGTTGCGGTTTTCCGTTCATTTGTTAAGGAACCAAGATTTTTCACTTGATTTTACTGAAAGAAGGCGTTCCCACGGAACGTAGCGACGACCACCGCCGGGTTAGCTACTAAACCTTAAGCCGAACGGCTATGCCCTAAAATTTTGAAACACATGGTGTAAAATGCTTCACGAAACACTAACTCACACGTAAAAAAAAACTTGAATTTGATTTCTTTTAAACATGTTCAAATGACAATCTATGGTTACAAACATCGGCAGCTTTGATCATATTCATTTAAAACAAATTGAAAACGCTTCGTTTTTCTGTTTCTAGCACATAATTTAATTAGTTCTTGTAATTGTGGGCAAAAAATTTTTGAAAAATTTTATCTCCTTGCTTCAGTTTTTAGTACCTATTTAAGTATATCGAGTAGTCGGCTTGAACTCATCAAAAACAAACTGTTTTCCATTTTAAAATAGTCAGAGTGTTAGGCTCAATATAAATCAGCTTAAGCTATAAGTTGTGTGGCTTAGTGCTGAAATGCTATTTGAAAGTCAAAACCAGTTCCCTAAAAGTTGCCAACCCTTACAAGAAATTATTCTTGAGGCTGTAAGCGAAACAGTTTTTGATATAAAAAACCCTTGCACTTGAACAAGGTAATGAGACATATAGGGCCTAAAGCTGTAATTAAAAACCTGTTTTGGAAACAAAATCACTTAATGTCGAGATCACGCCGAAGTTTAACTCGTGTTAATAGCTCTTAATTGTCTTTGTTCTTAAAACTTTTAATTGTTAGATCAAGTCACAGCTCGTTTTGAAATTTTCCTGAATATTTTTAGTTAAATCAACAATTTCTAGCTCTACTTCTATCGTAGCACCTCTTCCCTGCCCGCAGTGTGAAAAAAAATGCTGATCTCAGAAATGAACTTAAGAAGACTTGAGCAAAAATCCTTCCTCAGCCTCCTCCACAAACTGGTTGCAATGAGTGATTCAAACTGTTTGAAATGAGTGTCAAACTCTTTGCAATGAGTTTGCAATGATTCTTCGTAATCCTTCGAGAGTTTGAGGGAAGCCCGAGAGCTGGTTGAGCTGGTACACACAAAGTCATTGTAACGATTTCCATAAATTATTTCTCACTGCGGAAAGCTATCACCAAAATCTGCTGATGAAGGACTCATTCCCAAAATGGGATGGCATTGAGACGACCTATTCTGCTGCGCCAACGGAAAGCGCGTTCAGAGCGGTTTTGTTCCGATAAGATCTCGAAGTTAAGGAAGAAGAAACTAATTTGTTTCAAATCTTTATGAAAAGCAAAGAGGAATTTGACGCTCTCAATCTGGAAGTGTTCAAAGAGGGCCCGAACAAAGTGCAATTTCATATGGAAGTGGTAAAGATAAAAACTCTCACTGTGCGAGACGCAAAAAGTGGAAATTACGAAAAGTCTGTGCTGTTCGTAAACACTAAGACATTGACAATGTACTTCGATGGAATAGCTAAAATTACTATATGGAACTGATTGAATATATGGTTGACCAAGTCGACTTATTCTGTTCTCATAGAAAGGGTTGGATAATTTATCGAGCTGAAAATGCCGGATCCTACCCCGAGCTACCCGATTCACTCAGTGCTGCTTCTACTCAGCTCAAACGCCAACACTGAAGCTGATGACTATCGCTTTCTATACTGCTTTGTTGCAGCATATCACAGCGTGAATGAGCCAACCCTTTGCCTCACATCTAGATGGTGGCTGGAGAAAAACGAACTTTCAACCCAATGATCTCGACAAAAAAGAAACTGTAAAAACTAACGAGAAATACAAAATGCCAATTGGTCTGATGAATATGCACATATTTGAAAGACTGAAAAATTGTCAAAACAAGGTCTTTTGTTCAGAAAAATCTAGTTGTTTTGATTTGAAAATCCTAATACCTCCTCAATATTTTTCTTCAGGTAAATGTGAAATTTAATTTTCTTATTAGGTTCAACATTGACGAATTGTTGCCCTTAATAGAATCAGTCAGATTCAGTATTTATCTGATTGTGGACTTGCTGCTACTGAAAGATCGGTTATAGTATCACTATGTCTCTCCAGAAACTGGAGGAGTACCTGCTGTACACAGTTCATCGATTCCAATTTGATAGTTGCCGCAAATGTTTCCACTCATGTGCTTCCATCGAAACTCTGAGACGTCATCAAGAAATGTGCTATCAAGACAAAGATGCTGTCATCACAATTCCTTATTCAGGAAACCATGACCAAAAATTCAAATTTTTAACAGTTCGATGATACGCACCCAGAGTAACCTAATTTGATTTGAGTATACGGGCCTCCACCTGATCGGCAAAAATCTAGCATGCAAACATTTGAAATCCATCAACCGTTTGGCTACGCCTTAGTAGTAATCGAGTTTGGGAAAAAGTATTTTTTAAAGTTCGAGTCCAAAAGGGGACCGAATAGGATGGAAGAGCTGATTAGCTCCCTTGAGTCGTCATCGAGACAAATTCACGTGGAAAAAAAGAAGTAATTAGATTTAATCGGTATAAAAACCAGGAACATGCTACGGTTTGGGAAGATGCTACATTTTGTTGGTTACGCGCGAAAAACTTCTCAATCAATGTTGTTATACTTCAAAATTGCTATTACACAAATAAGTTTCTGAGTAGAGCGGACAATGAGATAAACCTTAACAGAATAACAGCAAATTACTTTTAGTGGTAACTCAATTTTTTATCACATTATGACTTACACTTTATAATCAAAGTGCTGGCGAAGAGCGATTTGGAAAACATTTTTTTTCTGTAATATCTGCACTGAAAAGAAATGTGCTTTCTTATTGATCTCGGTATACATGAAAAACTGTACAGAAAAAAACTGAAAAATCGAAAAACACTTCGAAAATCTCAGATTCAATTGCGTCGTATAGCTTCATGCTAGCGCCGCAGAATTTTCGTAAAATTTTTTTTTCGGATAGAGATTTATTTCAAAAACTCGGCCACTTGCGCGTAAAGTTGGTATGTTGAAAAAAAGAACAAAATTTCCACTCATATTTCAATTCCTTAGAAAACTTCCCAGAAACTGGACTTCCCCCGCGAGCAATCAATATGAACAAATAGTCTAGGAGGGAGTGTGAGTGTTACCAGAATACCCAGAGTTTCGATTCCCCCGCGAGCAATCAATATGAACAAATAGTCTAGGAGGGAGTGTGAGTGTTACCAGAATACCCAGAGTTTCGATTCCCCCCGAGCAATTAATATGGACAAATAGACTAGGAGGGAGTGTGAGTGTAACCAGAATACCCAGAAACTGGACTTCCCCCGCGAGCAATCAATGTGGACAAATAGTTTGGGAGGGAATGTGAGTGTTACCATAATTACCAGAAACTCGACTTCTCCCGCGAGCAATCAATATGGACAAATCCTCTAGGATGGAGTAGGAGTGTTACCAGTATAGTCGCGCCGGTTTTACAAAGCAAACAAAAACTACAATTTTTCGCCCCTCATAGCCATCCTTACTATTGACGCAAACAATTCGCACGGGTATTGAAACACTGCCGTTTGCCATTAAGCGATTTTTCAATAGATGAACAAAGGTTAGAATACATACTGCTCACCAGCGGAATCTCCCAGTGGGGTTATATAGTTGAATTCAATTAGACGAAAACCGAAGTTTTTTTTGACTTCTTCTCTGAGTGCCCTCTTACTTCCGCTCCTGAAATAGTGGGCATCGGTGCAATGAGCAACGAGAGAGTCGACATATTGGGAAACATCACACTCTTAAAGGTGCCAAAGCTTCTGCAGACATTACATTACCTTATCCTAAAGTTGTACCTCGAGCTGAGAATGAAAAAAACTCACCCCGTACAAAATTCTCCAGTTCCGTCAGAGTCACTGGATAGAAACCTTTATCGACCTCAACAACCATTTACGAAAAGATGCGGTAAAGGAATTCCATCAAAAAATTCACAATTTGATTGGTAATTCAGCAGTGGTAGGAAGAAAAAATTCGAAGATTGTCATGAATGAGAGGGATCTTCTTCAAAAAACAGCTCTTAACACAATGAAGAGTTTTCAAATCTTTAACGATTTTTTAAACACAATCAGCTTTTCGGAAACAAAAAAGTCACAAGAAAACTTTATGATAGTTGATGCAATCATCTTAGACCTCGCCAACCGTTCCATGTTTCAATTTCATTATCAAAACATGGAATCGAATCTATGTTTGGAACTACTGTACTCCTCCCCAGGCAGTTTTGTTTTGCCATAAAAACTGATAATGTTTACCGAGACTTAGAGAAAATTTTAGCTGGTTTCGACACAACAAATTATGATGAGGACCATTCCTTTTCGACGTTACAAACAAGAAACTTCTGTTGAAGCTTAAAAACGAGACTGGTGGGAACTTGATCAGAAAATTCATCTCCCTAAAATCAAAAATTTATTCCGCCGTTCATAATAATGAGTTAAATACCAACTTAAAGCACTTTTTACCCCCATTCCATTCTATTTAACTTTGATGCAATAAAATACGGGCAGTTAGCTGACTTTAGCGAAATTATAGATTCGATGGGATCTCCAAGATTCGCTTTGGCCATAAGGCGGCAGAATAAAAAAATCATTTTTAAAAGACATGTACATGGACATCGAGCAGGCCAACTCATACAATGAAGCTGATAACAATTTGCTCATGTTTCAATTTCTGGGTTGTGGATTTTTACAGCCTTACTCAGAAACAGAGCTGTGAGAATAAGAAGCTTTTAGTAGCCAGAAAAAAAGGTACTCTATAACAAAACTTTTTATTTTTTTTTCGGAAGCCTCGAAAAAATGATCATCTTAAAAAAGCGCAAATTAAAGAAAAACAAAAAATAAAAAATTTTGAAACATGAGTTGAGTTGGTTTGTTTGTTCTTCGTTGTTATAATTCGGCTTAAACCTGTTTTGGTTTCAACCCGCTTACAACTAATAAAATAATGTTATTAGGTTCAATCACTGTTTCAACATAGATAGCTTCAAGCAAATAAACTAGTTGAACAATTCAATTGCTGGTTCAGACCAATGATTGACATCCTTGGGTTCAGTTTTGATAACAAATTATTTTAAGCATGCCAAATTTTCGATGATAAAAGAAAGAAAGTTAGGAATTGATATCCACAAAAAAACAGGATGAAAAAATTCCGGAATTGGGACGATTAAATTTAATCATACCCGGAAAAGAGCCAGCTTTAGGGGGAAGTAGAAAAAGCGATTGTATCGGGTCTCGGTTGTTAAGCTGCGCTTAACAAGATCCTAAGGAGGTGGTCTTTTTTAGGGCTGAGAACACTCGTTTATTTACAAAAACTGGGATAGAACTCCCCCTTCAGTGCAAGCAACACTTACCAAAAAAACTCAACCCAACATAAGGGTTAGCCGGTTACTGTGCAAGTAGCACAGATTATTCCGACCGTATTCATACAAAAAATAGAAAAAAAAATTGTTTTTACTTTTTTTAAGATGATGTCGTTTTAGTGGGTAGTGTGCTTCGAGAAATATTTGATTGCGTAGAAAATTAATGGATAAGGCAATATTGACAATATTTTGCTTCAAAAGTGAATTAAAAACGAAGATAGAGGAAAAATACAATGCGGAATGAGGAAAAATACTTTAAAATTTTTAGTGCTAAAGTAGTGCTAAATGAAACATCCAAAATTAATTTAATTTATAGTTTAATCAAAATTTTTATTCTAAAAGTATAAGAAATATTAAAGCTCTAAATTAATTGCTTGAAACTAGACTAACTCTCAAAAAAATATATATACACAAAAGCAATTGCTAAAATAAATGACCAAAAGTTGTTCGGCGTAAAAATAAGAAGATTTCCCATGAAGTCTATTGGTTTTTCTGTATACAATCAATGAAAAACTGTTGGTTTTTGAGTAGATAGTCAAGTTCTTTGAATTTGATGTAGATTTGAGAAGATAGCTCGAAATTGATGAATTTTTCGAAGCGAATCTCTGGAAATCTTATTCCAAAACTTATCATGCAAGATTTTGAACTTTGAAAATCTTTAAAGAAGTGGAGGATTAAACAATTTTGCTGGGGAATTTTGACAATTTTTGGAATTGGGTGAGGAATAAAAAGAGACATTGAAATATTATCATACGACTTTTTGATTAACTTCAAATTTTCTTCTCTACTTAAGTGTAACTCAGCAGTAAGTTTATATCTTTGATACTCAAAACTCAAATCAAAAGTAGCTTTGATTGAGAAACCTTCCTTAATAGACCTTTGCTTAGTCGGAGAACTCTATTTTGGACAAAATAATCGTCCAAAAAATTGATCTGTTTCAACTATAAGGAAATTACGAGAAAAAAACGATTATTTTTGTTTCAAAGTTATGTCTAGAAACTGCAGAGTTCTGATTGATTGAAATCTTTTCTGGAAAATTCTAGTTATTTCTCCGTACTTGGAAAATTGCCTAGGCGATGACGTCGTTACCATAAAAGGAAAATTGCGTGGGTGGTGAAGTCAATTCTGTTTATAGAATGAAGTCATTACCATAACAGGAAAATTGCGTAGGCGATGACGTCACGTCTGTTCATAGAAAGGCGTCATTGCCATAAAAGTATAATTGCGTAGGCGATGACATCATTGTTAGTATAAATACGCTTATTTTATTTGTTCAAATCATTCATTTTGTTTGCCAATCAGAAACAGTTAAACGAATTTTACTTCAAATCTTACATTTCTTTACTTCGCAAAAACAAAAAAGTAACTATTTTCATTCAATTGGTACTTTAATTTTTTATTTTTTGGAACAATTCTAAAGTCCCAAGTTTTTTTAGATAAGGCCAGCCCTTAGCCGAAAGGAGAAATTGAAGTGTGGAGAATGTGGAATTATGTACAATCGCCAAAACGCAGCTCGACATCAAAAAATATGTGTTAGAGGAGTTATTTCTTGTACTGATTGTAAGTATTCTACCTTCTTGGCCATTTGATGGGAAATGAACTATCAAATGGCCAAGAAGCATGCACCTTCAACTTTGAAGCAGTCGACGGTTGGTACTTTTTGTGAACAAGAGTTCTCAAGTTACTACTCTCTCCAACAACATCGGAGAAAGGATAATGGAGCAAAACAACAGAAACCCAGTGATACTGTAGCGGATTTGAACAAGATTGTGGAGGAAGAAGGGAAAGATGGTGAAAAACTAAAGGAGCAAATTAGTGCTTGTCTAATTTTCTGCTTGTTTCGGAGATGAAAAATGGGAGGCGTAAGGTATTTTACTTCCAAATGTTCAAGTTAGATACTAAAATAATCAATGAGAAACTTGAATAAGTCTTCAACAAGCTCGATTCTGCCGCTAAAATCAACATTGCTCTGGGATTCGTCCTTCGGAATTCGTCCCATGAATCGTCTCATGAAAACAACACTTTAATTGAAAGATCCTACTTACTGTGTACGAAAGCGAATTTGATAACAATTCAAGGAAAAGAAGAAACGTTTGATATTTTTGCTGCGATGCTCAAAAACATCCCAACGGGTTGTCCGGACTCTGTTTTACCCGAACCTTTACTGAAATACCATTCTGTTAACTGTCTTTTATCTAACAAAGACAAGGAACCATACAATGATCATTGGTGTCATTTCCGCACATTAGTTATGTACATGAACGGATACAATGATCTCGACTCTCACACTTCCAGATAATTTGCAGAATTTATAACAAAATCTGGTTATGATCCTAAAATTTTTCTTACCTGTTGTCGAGGAATTTGTGCAAAGAAACATCTTTATATTTGATTTTGACATTCAAGAAGGAGAATATGTTGGAGAATTAGCCAAGCGAAGTACTGGAAAGTTTGAAAAAGCAGTCAAATTACTGAGATTTAACAATTATATCATTCATACAAATGATATTCATTCTCTCTTTGAGTGTTTTCGATGTCCCAGCTGTGACTGTTTCTTCAACAGATCAAACATTTTCAACATACATCTTAAGTTTTGTAAAGATCGAGTGCGACACAATTATCCAAAGAACGTCAATGAGCTTCGCAAAACCTTGTTTGAAAAGCTGGAAGGAACCAAACTTCCAGTTTCTGAAGAAAACAAACTTTTTAATAATCTAGCATTTTCCGATTTTGAGTCGATTTGTGTTCCTACAGAAGAACTAAACGAGACGCAAACTACTACCTGGATCGGAAAACATGTTCCAATTTCAGTCTTTATATCGTCAAATCCGGTTGATGAACCCATTTTTTAGTACAACAAGGATCCACAGAAATTGATTATTGATTTTGTAAGCAAACTCGAGCAGTTGGCTGAGAAAAGTTAGCCGGAGATGGGAACAAAATTCCAAAATATTCAAGTAGCTCTCAATGAAAAAATGAAAAAGGGCTTTGATCAGCTAAACGAGCGAGGTAAAAACTATTCAAGCAATAAATTAGAGTACGACGATGATTGCATTGAAGATTCGGAACAAGCAAATATGTCGACACGAATCCTGCGAATTCAGAAAAATCAACTCATTGATTTGAAACAACATCTGGAGAGATATGTAAATACTTTACCTGCTATTGGATTTAACAGCGGTAGATATGATTTGAATTTGACCAAGTCTTACTTAATCCCTTATTTGATTCGCGATGAAGAACAAGAAACTTCCGTCATCAAAAAAGCAATTGAATTTATATCTTTCAAGCTTTAAGATGAACAATTTCTCGACATAATGAGATTTTTGAGTGGGGCAACTAATCTGGATTCTTTCTCAGAGCCTATAAAGCTAGCGAAACGAAAAGATTCTTCCCCTATGAGTGGTTTGATAACCCAGACACACTTGATTTTCCCGAATTGCCGCCGTATCAAGCCTTTCTTAGAAACAAATTAGAAACAACAATACAGACAAAGATTTCATTGATTATGAGAAGTTGAGAAAGAGTAGGATTGATGAACAAGAAGCACTTAAGAAGGTTCAAATCAAGACAGTTCCTTCTTCTGGATTTGATAATTACAATTATTTTCAAGAGATTTGGAAAAAAAATTTTTGAACTGGTACAACCACAAGGATGTAGTTCCAACACTGGAGGCAATGTAGAAAATGATTCATTTTTATCATAACAAGGGGATAGATATGTTGAAGCTTGGATGCAGACTTCCAAATCTAGCAAACATATGTCTACACAAATCTACAAATTACAAGTTTCATCCATTTTGCGAAAGTGATGAAGATTTGTGTGAAAAAATTGGAGAAGACATGACTGGTGGTCCTTCCATTTTTTTCATTCGAAAAGCTGTAGTTCATGAAACATTCATAAGTAATTCATCAAATTTTTGTAAATCAATCGTTGGAATTGATGCAAGCCAGCTTTCTCCTTTCTCAACGTGTCAAGATACGCCAACAGGACTGTATACGAGATGGGAGTTTGACACCGATATGCAGAAGTTTAAAGCTAGACATAACCGATCTCGCAACTTTGAGAATATGGTGATGTCTTTCTATCAAGAAACACGACAAGAATGCAAAATTGAGAGCTTTTTCACATCTGGAAAACAAAAGAAAATTGATTGTTTCAATCTGGACGGTTAATTTGATCACTGTAAGACAGTGTTCGAAGCAATGGGATGTTACTACCACTTCTGTTCTTGTCAAGAAGCTCGTCCCTCGTTAATAGATCAGGATATTGAACGAGGTAATAAGAAGAGAATGATGGAAAATATGTGCCGAGAAAACTTTAAAGAGAAAGGATACAAAGTTGAAGAAATGTGGGGGTGTGAGTGGTGGGAAAGTTTTAAAACTAATGACAAGATCAAAAGTTACGTCAGAACTCACTTTCCCAACAAAAAAAACATTTTCTACAGACTCCCTTCTGGCAAAAATAAAAGATGGATCTCTTTTTGGCTATGTTCAGTGCGATTTAGTTGTTCCAGATCAAATTTTCCACTAAAATCAAAATCTGCTAACTTTCCTCCAATTTTCAAAAAAACTGAATTTAGAAGAAATGATATTGGAGACTACATGAAAAACTATGTATCGAAAACGAAATGTTAAAACATCCTCAGAGAATGCTGATGTCTAGTTTCAAGGTAGAAAATGGAACTGTCATAACTCCCTTGTTCAAGTTTTATTTGGAACTTAGCTTGCAATGCACCAAAATTTACCGTTTTGTTCAAAACACTCCACGAAAATGTTGCAATAAACTCGTTCAATCAGTGGTTGATGCGAGAAGAGAAGGAGATGAAAACCCTCAATCAGGAGTTGTAGCAGAAACAATGAAATTTTTGGGTAATTCCTCTTATGGATATCAGATCATGGATAGATCCAGGCATACAATCACAGACAATCTGGACGATGAAAAAACTCATAAGGCAATCAGTGAACCACTGTTTAAAAGACCGAATACAGTTGAAAAAGACTTATATGAGGTCGAATTGCTGAAATCCACTATTGAACAAAGACAACCCATCATTGTTGGCTGATTCATATTTCAGTATGCAATATTGAGAATGTTGGAACTCTACTATAACTTCTCTGACAAGTTCTGTGATGTAAATAAATTTAAAGAGTTAGAGATGGACACAGACTCACTTTACTTAGCACTTACTGAAGAATTATTTTATGACTGTATCGAAGCAGAAAAAAGAGACATTTGGGAAAAAAATTGAGGGAGCATGACTGCAGAGACTCCTTCAAAGCATGTGCAAAATCTAATTTCTTCCCTCGAACAAGTTGCAGCATCCATTAAAAGCAAGAAAAGCGGAAGCCGGTACTTTTCAAAGAGGAATTTAGATGTACAAAAATGCTGTTTAGGTAGCAACACTTATTGCTGCTATGACAACAAGTTAGAGTTCTAGAAGATTCTGGAGATGAACCCATGTCAAAATACAGGAGAATGCTCGATGAGGCAATCAACCTAACATCTACAAATAGAGGATTCAGAACTATAAATCACATGGTGGCCACATAAGAGCAAACAAAGAAAGGAATTAGTTATTTTTATCCAAAAAGACAAGTTCAAGATGATGAAATACATACAAAACCATTGAATTTATAAGGACAGTTCTGAATTGAAAATTTTTTAATATATTATTTTGATAATATTTAAATTTAAAATTTTGCATTAAACTTATTATACAATGCTGTGATTTATATACTTTTTTTGTAATTTATTTTTTTTCTTAAAATTTCGGTTTTTTTCGAATTTTCAGTAAGTTTCAGAATAGATTGAGGTAGATAAAACTAAGAGTATCTAATAAATTGATATTAGATCGAAATATAACAAATTTTATCTTGTTTTGAAATTTTTTTGCAAAATTTTTGTGACAAAATTTCCAAGTTTTTACCCAAAAACTTTTATCATTGACTTACCATGTACCAAAAAACTAAACAAGTAACCTAAATTTTACACAGGAAACGTAATTAACCAGTAATATTTAACACTTAGATAACGCGCGCCAAAAGTTTTGCAACAAAATTAACACACAAAATCCAAAAAAAAATCGTTTTTCTTACCATTATCTTACCATCACACTGAAACCTTACAATTGGTATTCCCTATCCTAATACATTTAAGACTCCATACCCAATGTTAATATATAGCTGGAAGACCGGAAGCTTTATTCGCTATCTTAATACATGGTGGTCTTCCACCTCCTCTCGCCCTGATCAGCTCACACATCTACTATTGTCTCCTGAGTCTTTTGTTGGGGGAGACAGTTTCAAAACCAGCTCCAGAACAACCAACTTCTTGTTTGGTTGCTCGGATTTCAATCGATGTAGTGACATCAGATATCATTTCAGGAACCCCTCCAAATGCAGTTTGCTATTCTCCAAAGACTACAGCTAGGAAAATTTTAATAACTTGGACAAAAAAGTGTTTTCTATTTTTTTGTTTAGATTTTGGTCCTTCCGCATTTTTATTTTCGTTTTTCAGTTGATTTCAATTTCGTTTTAACATGACTATTTTTTAAAAAATTTTTGTGAGATTTCAGCTTTTTTAGCAGATCAATTTAAATTTGCGCTGTAATGCTTTCAGCAAAGAGTTAGAAAAAATGTTGAAAGAAAAAATTAAATAAATCATTATATAATCGAGACGAGTTTTTGTTTTAAAAATTATTTGAGAAAAAACGAGAGAGAGAGGCAGATAAAGGCACTTGCTCATTGGTGAGCCCCATTCGGATTATTTTTCCGAGGTTAATGCTTTCTTTTCCAAGAAAGATAATTATGGAAAGGTTTAAGATTTTCATGTCGGTAGTCCAACCATACTTTTTGACATTTTAGAAACACTCTTTATTCTTTCTCTCTCTCGCTTTACTTAGTGTCTGATGGGGCTAGCCAGTTCTTAAGCGAAGTAACAGAGAGTTTTTAAGGCTATAGTTTTTTTTAATTTTTGTTTTTATACATGTTCTTTGTGTATAACTGATAACTTTTGGCAAAAAAACTTAAGAAAAACTAAAACTTATGTTCTTTTCAAAGTCTGAACAAGACTTTAGCTCTGCTCAGGATATCAGGGAACGAAGATTGAGGGTAGTCTATTTGAACTTCGAGACGAAGACTTTTTTCCAAAATTGTATATTTTATAATTAATACAAAAATCAGATTTTTCGCAGAAAAACACACAATTTTAAGCGTCTACTCTCCGGGATTGGGCTATGAATTTTCAAATTCTGCATTCATCCCAATTAAGTATCAGATAATTCATATCTCATTTTATGTAATATATGTAAAAATTTATAGCTTTGTTAAAATATGTATTGTTTTGCAACAAAAAAGTTGCGGTTTTCCGTTCATTTGTTAAGGAACCAAGATTTTTCACTTGATTTTACTGAAAGAAGGCGTTCCCACGGAACGTAGCGACGACCACCGCCGGGTTAGCTACTAAACCTTAAGCCGAACGGCTATGCCCTAAAATTTTGAAACACATGGTGTAAAATGCTTCACGAAACACTAACTCACACGTAAAAAAAAACTTGAATTTGATTTCTTTTAAACATGTTCAAATGACAATCTATGGTTACAAACATCGGCAGCTTTGATCATATTCATTTAAAACAAATTGAAAACGCTTCGTTTTTCTGTTTCTAGCACATAATTTAATTAGTTCTTGTAATTGTGGGCAAAAAATTTTTGAAAAATTTTATCTCCTTGCTTCAGTTTTTAGTACCTATTTAAGTATATCGAGTAGTCGGCTTGAACTCATCAAAAACAAACTGTTTTCCATTTTAAAATAGTCAGAGTGTTAGGCTCAATATAAATCAGCTTAAGCTATAAGTTGTGTGGCTTAGTGCTGAAATGCTATTTGAAAGTCAAAACCAGTTCCCTAAAAGTTGCCAACCCTTACAAGAAATTATTCTTGAGGCTGTAAGCGAAACAGTTTTTGATATACAAAACCCTTGCACTTGAACAAGGTAATGAGACATATAGGGCCTAAAGCTGTAATTAAAAACCTGTTTTGGAAACAAAATCACTTAATGTCGAGATCACGCCGAAGTTTAACTCGTGTTAATAGCTCTTAATTGTCTTTGTTCTTAAAACTTTTAATTGTTAGATCAAGTCACAGCTCGTTTTGAAATTTTCCTGAATATTTTTAGTTAAATCAACAATTTCTAGCTCTACTTCTATCGTAGCACCTCTTCCCTGCCCGCAGTGTGAAAAAAAATGCTGATCTCAGAAATGAACTTAAGAAGACTTGAGCAAAAATCCTTCCTCAGCCTCCTCCACAAACTGGTTGCAATGAGTGATTCAAACTGTTTGAAATGAGTGTCAAACTCTTTGCAATGAGTTTGCAATGATTCTTCGTAATCCTTCGAGAGTTTGAGGGAAGCCCGAGAGCTGGTTGAGCTGGTACACACAAAGTCATTGTAACGATTTCCATAAATTATTTCTCACTGCGGAAAGCTATCACCAAAATCTGCTGATGAAGGACTCATTCCCAAAATGGGATGGCATTGAGACGACCTATTCTGCTGCGCCAACGGAAAGCGCGTTCAGAGCGGTTTTGTTCCGATAAGATCTCGAAGTTAAGGAAGAAGAAACTAATTTGTTTCAAATCTTTATGAAAAGCAAAGAGGAATTTGACGCTCTCAATCTGGAAGTGTTCAAAGAGGGCCCGAACAAAGTGCAATTTCATATGGAAGTGGTAAAGATAAAAACTCTCACTGTGCGAGACGCAAAAAGTGGAAATTACGAAAAGTCTGTGCTGTTCGTAAACACTAAGACATTGACAATGTACTTCGATGGAATAGCTAAAATTACTATATGGAACTGATTGAATATATGGTTGACCAAGTCGACTTATTCTGTTCTCATAGAAAGGGTTGGATAATTTATCGAGCTGAAAATGCCGGATCCTACCCCGAGCTACCCGATTCACTCAGTGCTGCTTCTACTCAGCTCAAACGCCAACACTGAAGCTGATGACTATCGCTTTCTATACTGCTTTGTTGCAGCATATCACAGCGTGAATGAGCCAACCCTTTGCCTCACATCTAGATGGTGGCTGGAGAAAAACGAACTTTCAACCCAATGATCTCGACAAAAAAGAAACTGTAAAAACTAACGAGAAATACAAAATGCCAATTGGTCTGATGAATATGCACATATTTGAAAGACTGAAAAATTGTCAAAACAAGGTCTTTTGTTCAGAAAAATCTAGTTGTTTTGATTTGAAAATCCTAATACCTCCTCAATATTTTTCTTCAGGTAAATGTGAAATTTAATTTTCTTATTAGGTTCAACATTGACGAATTGTTGCCCTTAATAGAATCAGTCAGATTCAGTATTTATCTGATTGTGGACTTGCTGCTACTGAAAGATCGGTTATAGTATCACTATGTCTCTCCAGAAACTGGAGGAGTACCTTCTGTACACAGTTCATCGATTCCAATTTGATAGTTGCCGCAAATGTTTCCACTCATGTGCTTCCATCGAAACTCTGAGACGTCATCAAGAAATGTGCTATCAAGACAAAGATGCTGTCATCACAATTCCTTATTCAGGAAACCATGACCAAAAATTCAAATTTTTAACAGTTCGATGATACGCACCCAGAGTAACCTAATTTGATTTGAGTATACGGGCCTCCACCTGATCGGCAAAAATCTAGCATGCAAACATTTGAAATCCATCAACCGTTTGGCTACGCCTTAGTAGTAATCGAGTTTGGGAAAAAGTATTTTTTAAAGTTCGAGTCCAAAAGGGGACCGAATAGGATGGAAGAGCTGATTAGCTCCCTTGAGTCGTCATCGAGACAAATTCACGTGGAAAAAAAGAAGTAATTAGATTTAATCGGTATAAAAACCAGGAACATGCTACGGTTTGGGAAGATGCTACATTTTGTTGGTTACGCGCGAAAAACTTCTCAATCAATGTTGTTATACTTCAAAATTGCTATTACACAAATAAGTTTCTGAGTAGAGCGGACAATGAGATAAACCTTAACAGAATAACAGCAAATTACTTTTAGTGGTAACTCAATTTTTTATCACATTATGACTTACACTTTATAATCAAAGTGCTGGCGAAGAGCGATTTGGAAAACATTTTTTTTCTGTAATATCTGCACTGAAAAGAAATGTGCTTTCTTATTGATCTCGGTATACATGAAAAACTGTACAGAAAAAAACTGAAAAATCGAAAAACACTTCGAAAATCTCAGATTCAATTGCGTCGTATAGCTTCATGCTAGCGCCGCAGAATTTTCGTAAAATTTTTTTTTCGGATAGAGATTTATTTCAAAAACTCGGCCACTTGCGCGTAAAGTTGGTATGTTGAAAAAAAGAACAAAATTTCCACTCATATTTCAATTCCTTAGAAAACTTCCCAGAAACTGGACTTCCCCCGCGAGCAATCAATATGAACAAATAGTCTAGGAGGGAGTGTGAGTGTTACCAGAATACCCAGAGTTTCGATTCCCCCGCGAGCAATCAATATGAACAAATAGTCTAGGAGGGAGTGTGAGTGTTACCAGAATACCCAGAGTTTCGATTCCCCCCGAGCAATTAATATGGACAAATAGACTAGGAGGGAGTGTGAGTGTAACCAGAATACCCAGAAACTGGACTTCCCCCGCGAGCAATCAATGTGGACAAATAGTTTGGGAGGGAATGTGAGTGTTACCATAATTACCAGAAACTCGACTTCTCCCGCGAGCAATCAATATGGACAAATCCTCTAGGATGGAGTAGGAGTGTTACCAGTATAGTCGCGCCGGTTTTACAAAGCAAACAAAAACTACAATTTTTCGCCCCTCATAGCCATCCTTACTATTGACGCAAACAATTCGCACGGGTATTGAAACACTGCCGTTTGCCATTAAGCGATTTTTCAATAGATGAACAAAGGTTAGAATACATACTGCTCACCAGCGGAATCTCCCAGTGGGGTTATATAGTTGAATTCAATTAGACGAAAACCGAAGTTTTTTTTGACTTCTTCTCTGAGTGCCCTCTTACTTCCGCTCCTGAAATAGTGGGCATCGGTGCAATGAGCAACGAGAGAGTCGACATATTGGGAAACATCACACTCTTAAAGGTGCCAAAGCTTCTGCAGACATTACATTACCTTATCCTAAAGTTGTACCTCGAGCTGAGAATGAAAAAAACTCACCCCGTACAAAATTCTCCAGTTCCGTCAGAGTCACTGGATAGAAACCTTTATCGACCTCAACAACCATTTACGAAAAGATGCGGTAAAGGAATTCCATCAAAAAATTCACAATTTGATTGGTAATTCAGCAGTGGTAGGAAGAAAAAATTCGAAGATTGTCATGAATGAGAGGGATCTTCTTCAAAAAACAGCTCTTAACACAATGAAGAGTTTTCAAATCTTTAACGATTTTTTAAACACAATCAGCTTTTCGGAAACAAAAAAGTCACAAGAAAACTTTATGATAGTTGATGCAATCATCTTAGACCTCGCCAACCGTTCCATGTTTCAATTTCATTATCAAAACATGGAATCGAATCTATGTTTGGAACTACTGTACTCCTCCCCAGGCAGTTTTGTTTTGCCATAAAAACTGATAATGTTTACCGAGACTTAGAGAAAATTTTAGCTGGTTTCGACACAACAAATTATGATGAGGACCATTCCTTTTCGACGTTACAAACAAGAAACTTCTGTTGAAGCTTAAAAACGAGACTGGTGGGAACTTGATCAGAAAATTCATCTCCCTAAAATCAAAAATTTATTCCGCCGTTCATAATAATGAGTTAAATACCAACTTAAAGCACTTTTTACCCCCATTCCATTCTATTTAACTTTGATGCAATAAAATACGGGCAGTTAGCTGACTTTAGCGAAATTATAGATTCGATGGGATCTCCAAGATTCGCTTTGGCCATAAGGCGGCAGAATAAAAAAATCATTTTTAAAAGACATGTACATGGACATCGAGCAGGCCAACTCATACAATGAAGCTGATAACAATTTGCTCATGTTTCAATTTCTGGGTTGTGGATTTTTACAGCCTTACTCAGAAACAGAGCTGTGAGAATAAGAAGCTTTTAGTAGCCAGAAAAAAAGGTACTCTATAACAAAACTTTTTATTTTTTTTTCGGAAGCCTCGAAAAAATGATCATCTTAAAAAAGCGCAAATTAAAGAAAAACAAAAAATAAAAAATTTTGAAACATGAGTTGAGTTGGTTTGTTTGTTCTTCGTTGTTATAATTCGGCTTAAACCTGTTTTGGTTTCAACCCGCTTACAACTAATAAAATAATGTTATTAGGTTCAATCACTGTTTCAACATAGATAGCTTCAAGCAAATAAACTAGTTGAACAATTCAATTGCTGGTTCAGACCAATGATTGACATCCTTGGGTTCAGTTTTGATAACAAATTATTTTAAGCATGCCAAATTTTCGATGATAAAAGAAAGAAAGTTAGGAATTGATATCCACAAAAAAACAGGATGAAAAAATTCCGGAATTGGGACGATTAAATTTAATCATACCCGGAAAAGAGCCAGCTTTAGGGGGAAGTAGAAAAAGCGATTGTATCGGGTCTCGGTTGTTAAGCTGCGCTTAACAAGATCCTAAGGAGGTGGTCTTTTTTAGGGCTGAGAACACTCGTTTATTTACAAAAACTGGGATAGAACTCCCCCTTCAGTGCAAGCAACACTTACCAAAAAAACTCAACCCAACATAAGGGTTAGCCGGTTACTGTGCAAGTAGCACAGATTATTCCGACCGTATTCATACAAAAAATAGAAAAAAAAATTGTTTTTACTTTTTTTAAGATGATGTCGTTTTAGTGGGTAGTGTGCTTCGAGAAATATTTGATTGCGTAGAAAATTAATGGATAAGGCAATATTGACAATATTTTGCTTCAAAAGTGAATTAAAAACGAAGATAGAGGAAAAATACAATGCGGAATGAGGAAAAATACTTAAAAATTTTTAGTGCTAAAGTAGTGCTAAATGAAACATCCAAAATTAATTTAATTTATAGTTTAATCAAAATTTTTATTCTAAAAGTATAAGAAATATTAAAGCTCTAAATTAATTGCTTGAAACTAGACTAACTCTCAAAAAAATATATATACACAAAAGCAATTGCTAAAATAAATGACCAAAAGTTGTTCGGCGTAAAAATAAGAAGATTTCCCATGAAGTCTATTGGTTTTTCTGTATACAATCAATGAAAAACTGTTGGTTTTTGAGTAGATAGTCAAGTTCTTTGAATTTGATGTAGATTTGAGAAGATAGCTCGAAATTGATGAATTTTTCGAAGCGAATCTCTGGAAATCTTATTCCAAAACTTATCATGCAAGATTTTGAACTTTGAAAATCTTTAAAGAAGTGGAGGATTAAACAATTTTGCTGGGGAATTTTGACAATTTTTGGAATTGGGTGAGGAATAAAAAGAGACATTGAAATATTATCATACGACTTTTTGATTAACTTCAAATTTTCTTCTCTACTTAAGTGTAACTCAGCAGTAAGTTTATATCTTTGATACTCAAAACTCAAATCAAAAGTAGCTTTGATTGAGAAACCTTCCTTAATAGACCTTTGCTTAGTCGGAGAACTCTATTTTGGACAAAATAATCGTCCAAAAAATTGATCTGTTTCAACTATAAGGAAATTACGAGAAAAAAACGATTATTTTTGTTTCAAAGTTATGTCTAGAAACTGCAGAGTTCTGATTGATTGAAATCTTTTCTGGAAAATTCTAGTTATTTCTCCGTACTTGGAAAATTGCCTAGGCGATGACGTCGTTACCATAAAAGGAAAATTGCGTGGGTGGTGAAGTCAATTCTGTTTATAGAATGAAGTCATTACCATAACAGGAAAATTGCGTAGGCGGTGACGTCACGTCTGTTCATAGAAAGGCGTCATTGCCATAAAAGTATAATTGCGTAGGCGATGACATCATTGTTAGTATAAATACGCTTATTTTATTTGTTCAAATCATTCATTTTGTTTGCCAATCAGAAACAGTTAAACGAATTTTACTTCAAATCTTACATTTCTTTACTTCGCAAAAACAAAAAAGTAACTATTTTCATTCAATTGGTACTTTAATTTTTTATTTTTTGGAACAATTCTAAAGTCCCAAGTTTTTTTAGATAAGGCCAGCCCTTAGCCGAAAGGAGAAATTGAAGTGTGGAGAATGTGGAATTATGTACAATCGCCAAAACGCAGCTCGACATCAAAAAATATGTGTTAGAGGAGTTATTTCTTGTACTGATTGTAAGTATTCTACCTTCTTGGCCATTTGATGGGAAATGAACTATCAAATGGCCAAGAAGCATGCACCTTCAACTTTGAAGCAGTCGACGGTTGGTACTTTTTGTGAACAAGAGTTCTCAAGTTACTACTCTCTCCAACAACATCGGAGAAAGGATAATGGAGCAAAACAACAGAAACCCAGTGATACTGTAGCGGATTTGAACAAGATTGTGGAGGAAGAAGGGAAAGATGGTGAAAAACTAAAGGAGCAAATTAGTGCTTGTCTAATTTTCTGCTTGTTTCGGAGATGAAAAATGGGAGGCGTAAGGTATTTTACTTCCAAATGTTCAAGTTAGATACTAAAATAATCAATGAGAAACTTGAATAAGTCTTCAACAAGCTCGATTCTGCCGCTAAAATCAACATTGCTCTGGGATTCGTCCTTCGGAATTCGTCCCATGAATCGTCTCATGAAAACAACACTTTAATTGAAAGATCCTACTTACTGTGTACGAAAGCGAATTTGATAACAATTCAAGGAAAAGAAGAAACGTTTGATATTTTTGCTGCGATGCTCAAAAACATCCCAACGGGTTGTCCGGACTCTGTTTTACCCGAACCTTTACTGAAATACCATTCTGTTAACTGTCTTTTATCTAACAAAGACAAGGAACCATACAATGATCATTGGTGTCATTTCCGCACATTAGTTATGTACATGAACGGATACAATGATCTCGACTCTCACACTTCCAGATAATTTGCAGAATTTATAACAAAATCTGGTTATGATCCTAAAATTTTTCTTACCTGTTGTCGAGGAATTTGTGCAAAGAAACATCTTTATATTTGATTTTGACATTCAAGAAGGAGAATATGTTGGAGAATTAGCCAAGCGAAGTACTGGAAAGTTTGAAAAAGCAGTCAAATTACTGAGATTTAACAATTATATCATTCATACAAATGATATTCATTCTCTCTTTGAGTGTTTTCGATGTCCCAGCTGTGACTGTTTCTTCAACAGATCAAACATTTTCAACATACATCTTAAGTTTTGTAAAGATCGAGTGCGACACAATTATCCAAAGAACGTCAATGAGCTTCGCAAAACCTTGTTTGAAAAGCTGGAAGGAACCAAACTTCCAGTTTCTGAAGAAAACAAACTTTTTAATAATCTAGCATTTTCCGATTTTGAGTCGATTTGTGTTCCTACAGAAGAACTAAACGAGACGCAAACTACTACCTGGATCGGAAAACATGTTCCAATTTCAGTCTTTATATCGTCAAATCCGGTTGATGAACCCATTTTTTAGTACAACAAGGATCCACAGAAATTGATTATTGATTTTGTAAGCAAACTCGAGCAGTTGGCTGAGAAAAGTTAGCCGGAGATGGGAACAAAATTCCAAAATATTCAAGTAGCTCTCAATGAAAAAATGAAAAAGGGCTTTGATCAGCTAAACGAGCGAGGTAAAAACTATTCAAGCAATAAATTAGAGTACGACGATGATTGCATTGAAGATTCGGAACAAGCAAATATGTCGACACGAATCCTGCGAATTCAGAAAAATCAACTCATTGATTTGAAACAACATCTGGAGAGATATGTAAATACTTTACCTGCTATTGGATTTAACAGCGGTAGATATGATTTGAATTTGACCAAGTCTTACTTAATCCCTTATTTGATTCGCGATGAAGAACAAGAAACTTCCGTCATCAAAAAAGCAATTGAATTTATATCTTTCAAGCTTTAAGATGAACAATTTCTCGACATAATGAGATTTTTGAGTGGGGCAACTAATCTGGATTCTTTCTCAGAGCCTATAAAGCTAGCGAAACGAAAAGATTCTTCCCCTATGAGTGGTTTGATAACCCAGACACACTTGATTTTCCCGAATTGCCGCCGTATCAAGCCTTTCTTAGAAACAAATTAGAAACAACAATACTCTAGACAAAGATTTCATTGATTATGAGAAGTTGAGAAAGAGTAGGATTGATGAACAAGAAGCACTTAAGAAGGTTCAAATCAAGACAGTTCCTCCTTCTGGATTTGATAATTACAATTATTTTCAAGAGATTTGGAAAAAAAAATTTTGAACTGGTACAACCACAAGGATGTAGTTCCAACACTGGAGGCAATGTAGAAAATGATTCATTTTTATCATAACAAGGGGATAGATATGTTGAAGCTTGGATGCAGACTTCCAAATCTAGCAAACATATGTCTACACAAATCTACAAATTACAAGTTTCATCCATTTTGCGAAAGTGATGAAGATTTGTGTGAAAAAATTGGAGAAGACATGACTGGTGGTCCTTCCATTTTTTTCATTCGAAAAGCTGTAGTTCATGAAACATTCATAAGAAATTCATCAAATATTTGTAAATCAATCGTTGGAATTGATGCAAGCCAGCTTTCTCCTTTCTCAACGTGTCAAGATACGCCAACAGGACTGTATACGAGATGGGAGTTTGACACCGATATGCAGAAGTTTAAAGCTAGACATAACCGATCTCGCAACTTTGAGAATATGGTGATGTCTTTCTATCAAGAAACACGACAAGAATGCAAAATTGAGAGCTTTTTCACATCTGGAAAACAAAAGAAAATTGATTGTTTCAATCTGGACGGTTAATTTGATCACTGTAAGACAGTGTTCGAAGCAATGGGATGTTACTACCACTTCTGTTCTTGTCAAGAAGCTCGTCCCTCGTTAATAGATCAGGATATTGAACGAGGTAATAAGAAGAGAATGATGGAAAATATGTGCCGAGAAAACTTTAAAGAGAAAGGATACAAAGTTGAAGAAATGTGGGGGTGTGAGTGGTGGGAAAGTTTTAAAACTAATGACAAGATCAAAAGTTACGTCAGAACTCACTTTCCCAACAAAAAAAAACATTTTCTACAGACTCCCTTCTGGCAAAAATAAAAGATGGATCTCTTTTTGGCTATGTTCAGTGCGATTTAGTTGTTCCAGATCAAATTTTCCACTAAAATCAAAATCTGCTAACTTTCCTCCAATTTTCAAAAAAACTGAAGTTGGAAGAAATGATATTGGAGACTACATGAAAAACTATGTATCGAAAACGAAATGTTAAAACATCCTCAGAGAATGCTGATGTCTAGTTTCAAGGTAGAAAATGGAACTGTCATAACTCCCTTGTTCAAGTTTTATTTGGAACTTAGCTTGCAATGCACCAAAATTTACCGTTTTGTTCAAAACACTCCACGAAAATGTTGCAATAAACTCGTTCAATCAGTGGTTGATGCGAGAAGAGAAGGAGATGAAAACCCTCAATCAGGAGTTGTAGCAGAAACAATGAAACTTTTGGGTAATTCCTCTTATGGATATCAGATCATGGATAGATCCAGGCATACAATCACAGACAATCTGGACGATGAAAAAACTCATAAGGCAATCAGTGAACCACTGTTTAAAAGACCGAATACAGTTGAAAAAGACTTATATGAGGTCGAATTGCTGAAATCCACTATTGAACAAAGACAACCCATCATTGTTGGCTGATTCATATTTCAGTATGCAATATTGAGAATGTTGGAACTCTACTAAAACTTCTCTGACAAGTTCTGTGATGTAAATAAATTTAAAGAGTTAGAGATGGACACAGACTCACTTTACTTAGCACTTACTGAAGAATTATTTTATGGCTGTATCGAAGCAGAAAAAAGAGACATTTGGGAAAAAAATTGAGGGAGCATGACTGCAGAGACTCCTTCAAAGCATGTGCAAAATCTAATTTCTTCCCTCGAACAAGTTGCAGCATCCATTAAAATCAAGAAAAGCGGAAGCCGGTACTTTTCAAAGAGGAATTTAGATGTACAAAAATGCTGTTTAGGTAGCAACACTTATTGCTGCTATGACAACAAGTTAGAGTTCTAGAAGATTCTGGAGATGAACCCATGTCAAAATACAGGAGAATGCTCGATGAGGCAATCAACCTAACATCTACAAATAGAGGATTCAGAACTATAAATCACATGGTGGCTATATAAGAGCAAACAAAGAAAGGAATTAGTTATTTTTATCCAAAAAGACAAGTTCAAGATGATGAAATACATACAAAACCATTGAATTTATAAGGACAGTTCTGAATTGAAAATTTTTTAATATATTATTTTGATAATATTTAAATTTAAAATTTTGCATTAAACTTATTATACAATGCTGTGATTTATATACTTTTTTTGTAATTTATTTTTTTTTCTTAAAATTTCGGTTTTTTTCGAATTTTCAGTAAGTTTCAGAATAGATTGAGGTAGATAAAACTAAGAGTATCTAATAAATTGATATTAGATCGAAATATAACAAATTTTATCTTGTTTTGAAATTTTTTTGCAAAATTTTTGTGACAAAATTTCCAAGTTTTTACCCAAAAACTTTTATCATTGACTTACCATGTACCAAAAAACTAAACAAGTAACCTAAATTTTACACAGGAAACGTAATTAACCAGTAATATTTAACACTTAGATAACGCGCTCCAAAAGTTTTGCAACAAAATTAACACACAAAATCCAAAAAAAAATCGTTTTTCTTACCATTATCTTACCATCACACTGAAACCTTACATTTGGTATTCCCTATCCTAATACATTTAAGACTCCATACCCAATGTTAATATATAGCTGGAAGACCGGAAGCTTTATTCGCTATCTTAATACATGGTGGTCTTCCACCTCCTCTCGCCCTGATCAGCTCACACATCTACTATTGTCTCCTGAGTCTTTTGTTGGGGGAGACAGTTTCAAAACCAGCTCCAGAACAACCAACTTCTTGTTTGGTTGCTCGGATTTCAATCGATGTAGTGACATCAGATATCATTTCAGGAACCCCTCCAAATGCAGTTTGCTATTCTCCAAAGACTACAGCTAGGAAAATTTTAATAACTTGGACAAAAAAGTGTTTTCTATTTTTTTGTTTAGATTTTGGTCCTTCCGCATTTTTATTTTCGTTTTTCAGTTGATTTCAATTTCGTTTTAACATGACTATTTTTTAAAAAATTTTTGTGAGATTTCAGCTTTTTTAGCAGATCAATTTAAATTTGCGCTGTAATGCTTTCAGCAAAGAGTTAGAAAAAATGTTGAAAGAAAAAATTAAATAAATCATTATATAATCGAGACGAGTTTTTGTTTTAAAAATTATTTGAGAAAAAACGAGAGAGAGAGGCAGATAAAGGCACTTGCTCATTGGTGAGCCCCATTCGGATTATTTTTCCGAGGTTAATGCTTTCTTTTCCAAGGTTTAAGATTTTCATGTCGGTAGTCCAACCATACTTTTTGACATTTTAGAAACACTCTTTATTCTTTCTCTCTCTCGCTTTACTTAGTGTCTGATGGGGCTAGCCAGTTCTTAAGCGAAGTAACAGAGAGTTTTTAAGGCTATAGTTTTTTTTAATTTTTGTTTTTATACATGTTCTTTGTGTATAACTGATAACTTTTGGCAAAAAAACTTAAGAAAAATTAAAACTTATGTTCTTTTCAAAGTCTGAACAAGACTTTAGCTCTGCTCAGGATATCAGGGAACGAAGATTGAGGGTAGTCTATTTGAATTTCGAGACGAAGACTTTTTTCCAAAATTGTATATTTTATAATTAATACAAAAATCAGATTTTTCGCAGAAAAACACACAATTTTAAGCGTCTACTCTCCGGGATTGGGCTATGAATTTTCAAATTCTGCATTCATCCCAATTAAGTATCAGATAGTTCATATCTCATTTTATGTAATATATGTAAAAATTTATAGCTTTGTTAAAATATGTATTGTTTTGCAACAAAAAAGTTGCGGTTTTCCGTTCATTTGTTAAGGAACCAAGATTTTTCACTTGATTTTACTGAAAGAAGGCGTTCCCACGGAACGTAGCGACGACCACCGCCGGGTTAGCTACTAAACCTTAAGCCGAACGGCTATGCCCTAAAATTTTGAAACACATGGTGTAAAATGCTTCACGAAACACTAACTCACACGTAAAAAAAAACTTGAATTTGATTTCTTTTAAACATGTTCAAATGACAATCTATGGTTACAAACATCGGCAGCTTTGATCATATTCATTTAAAACAAATTGAAAACGCTTCGTTTTTCTGTTTCTAGCACATAATTTAATTAGTTCTTGTAATTGTGGGCAAAAAATTTTTGAAAAATTTTATCTCCTTGCTTCAGTTTTTAGTACCTATTTAAGTATATCGAGTAGTCGGCTTGAACTCATCAAAAACAAACTGTTTTCCATTTTAAAATAGTCAGAGTGTTAGGCTCAATATAAATCAGCTTAAGCTATAAGTTGTGTGGCTTAGTGCTGAAATGCTATTTGAAAGTCAAAACCAGTTCCCTAAAAGTTGCCAACCCTTACAAGAAATTATTCTTGAGGCTGTAAGCGAAACAGTTTTTGATATACAAAACCCTTGCACTTGAACAAGGTAATGAGACATATAGGGCCTAAAGCTGTAATTAAAAACCTGTTTTGGAAACAAAATCACTTAATGTCGAGATCACGCCGAAGTTTAACTCGTGTTAATAGCTCTTAATTGTCTTTGTTCTTAAAACTTTTAATTGTTAGATCAAGTCACAGCTCGTTTCGAAATTTTCCTGAATATTTTTAGTTAAATCAACAATTTCTAGCTCTACTTCTATCGTAGCACCTCTTCCCTGCCCGCAGTGTGAAAAAAAATGCTGATCTCAGAAATGAACTTAAGAAGACTTGAGCAAAAATCCTTCCTCAGCCTCCTCCACAAACTGGTTGCAATGAGTGATTCAAACTGTTTGAAATGAGTGTCAAACTCTTTGCAATGAGTTTGCAATGATTCTTCGTAATCCTTCGAGAGTTTGAGGGAAGCCCGAGAGCTGGTTGAGCTGGTACACACAAAGTCATTGTAACGATTTCCATAAATTATTTCTCACTGCGGAAAGCTATCACCAAAATCTGCTGATGAAGGACTCATTCCCAAAATGGGATGGCATTGAGACGACCTATTCTGGTGCGCCAACGGAAAGCGCGTTCAGAGCGGTTTTGTTCCGATAAGATCTCGAAGTTAAGGAAGAAGAAACTAATTTGTTTCAAATCTTTATGAAAAGCAAAGAGGAATTTGACGCTCTCAATCTGGAAGTGTTCAAAGAGGGCCCGAACAAAGTGCAATTTCATATGGAAGTGGTAAAGATAAAAACTCTCACTGTGCGAGACGCAAAAAGTGGAAATTACGAAAAGTCTGTGCTGTTCGTAAACACTAAGACATTGACAATGTACTTCGATGGAATAGCTAAAATTACTATATGGAACTGATTGAATATATGGTTGACCAAGTCGACTTATTCTGTTCTCATAGAAAGGGTTGGATAATTTATCGAGCTGAAAATGCCGGATCCTACCCCGAGCTACCCGATTCACTCAGTGCTGCTTCTACTCAGCTCAAACGCCAACACTGAAGCTGATGACTATCGCTTTCTATACTGCTTTGTTGCAGCATATCACAGCGTGAATGAGCCAACCCTTTGCCTCACATCTAGATGGTGGCTGGAGAAAAACGAACTTTCAACCCAATGATCTCGACAAAAAAGAAACTGTAAAAACTAACGAGAAATACAAAATGCCAATTGGTCTGATGAATATGCACATATTTGAAAGACTGAAAAATTGTCAAAACAAGGTCTTTTGTTCAGAAAAATCTAGTTGTTTTGATTTGAAAATCCTAATACCTCCTCAATATTTTTCTTCAGGTAAATGTGAAATTTAATTTTCTTATTAGGTTCAACATTGACGAATTGTTGCCCTTAATAGAATCAGTCAGATTCAGTATTTATCTGATTGTGGACTTGCTGCTACTGAAAGATCGGTTATAGTATCACTATGTCTCTCCAGAAACTGGAGGAGTACCTGCTGTACACAGTTCATCGATTCCAATTTGATAGTTGCCGCAAATGTTTCCACTCATGTGCTTCCATCGAAACTCTGAGACGTCATCAAGAAATGTGCTATCAAGACAAAGATGCTGTCATCACAATTCCTTATTCAGGAAACCATGACCAAAAATTCAAATTTTTAACAGTTCGATGATACGCACCCAGAGTAACCTAATTTGATTTGAGTATACGGGCCTCCACCTGATCGGCAAAAATCTAGCATGCAAACATTTGAAATCCATCAACCGTTTGGCTACGCCTTAGTAGTAATCGAGTTTGGGAAAAAGTATTTTTTAAAGTTCGAGTCCAAAAGGGGACCGAATAGGATGGAAGAGCTGATTAGCTCCCTTGAGTCGTCATCGAGACAAATTCACGTGGAAAAAAAGAAGTAATTAGATTTAATCGGTATAAAAACCAGGAACATGCTACGGTTTGGGAAGATGCTACATTTTGTTGGTTACGCGCGAAAAACTTCTCAATCAATGTTGTTATACTTCAAAATTGCTATTACACAAATAAGTTTCTGAGTAGAGCGGACAATGAGATAAACCTTAACAGAATAACAGCAAATTACTTTTAGTGGTAACTCAATTTTTTATCACATTATGACTTACACTTTATAATCAAAGTGCTGGCGAAGAGCGATTTGGAAAACATTTTTTTTCTGTAATATCTGCACTGAAAAGAAATGTGCTTTCTTATTGATCTCGGTATACATGAAAAACTGTACAGAAAAAAACTGAAAAATCGAAAAACACTTCGAAAATCTCAGATTCAATTGCGTCGTATAGCTTCATGCTAGCGCCGCAGAATTTTCGTAAAATTTTTTTTTCGGATAGAGATTTATTTCAAAAACTCGGCCACTTGCGCGTAAAGTTGGTATGTTGAAAAAAAGAACAAAATTTCCACTCATATTTCAATTCCTTAGAAAACTTCCCAGAAACTGGACTTCCCCCGCGAGCAATCAATATGAACAAATAGTCTAGGAGGGAGTGTGAGTGTTACCAGAATACCCAGAGTTTCGATTCCCCCGCGAGCAATCAATATGAACAAATAGTCTAGGAGGGAGTGTGAGTGTTACCAGAATACCCAGAGTTTCGATTCCCCCCGAGCAATTAATATGGACAAATAGACTAGGAGGGAGTGTGAGTGTAACCAGAATACCCAGAAACTGGACTTCCCCCGCGAGCAATCAATGTGGACAAATAGTTTGGGAGGGAATGTGAGTGTTACCATAATTACCAGAAACTCGACTTCTCCCGCGAGCAATCAATATGGACAAATCCTCTAGGATGGAGTAGGAGTGTTACCAGTATAGTCGCGCCGGTTTTACAAAGCAAACAAAAACTACAATTTTTCGCCCCTCATAGCCATCCTTACTATTGACGCAAACAATTCGCACGGGTATTGAAACACTGCCGTTTGCCATTAAGCGATTTTTCAATAGATGAACAAAGGTTAGAATACATACTGCTCACCAGCGGAATCTCCCAGTGGGGTTATATAGTTGAATTCAATTAGACGAAAACCGAAGTTTTTTTTGACTTCTTCTCTGAGTGCCCTCTTACTTCCGCTCCTGAAATAGTGGGCATCGGTGCAATGAGCAACGAGAGAGTCGACATATTGGGAAACATCACACTCTTAAAGGTGCCAAAGCTTCTGCAGACATTACATTACCTTATCCTAAAGTTGTACCTCGAGCTGAGAATGAAAAAAACTCACCCCGTACAAAATTCTCCAGTTCCGTCAGAGTCACTGGATAGAAACCTTTATCGACCTCAACAACCATTTACGAAAAGATGCGGTAAAGGAATTCCATCAAAAAATTCACAATTTGATTGGTAATTCAGCAGTGGTAGGAAGAAAAAATTCGAAGATTGTCATGAATGAGAGGGATCTTCTTCAAAAAACAGCTCTTAACACAATGAAGAGTTTTCAAATCTTTAACGATTTTTTAAACACAATCAGCTTTTCGGAAACAAAAAAGTCACAAGAAAACTTTATGATAGTTGATGCAATCATCTTAGACCTCGCCAACCGTTCCATGTTTCAATTTCATTATCAAAACATGGAATCGAATCTATGTTTGGAACTACTGTACTCCTCCCCAGGCAGTTTTGTTTTGCCATAAAAACTGATAATGTTTACCGAGACTTAGAGAAAATTTTAGCTGGTTTCGACACAACAAATTATGATGAGGACCATTCCTTTTCGACGTTACAAACAAGAAACTTCTGTTGAAGCTTAAAAACGAGACTGGTGGGAACTTGATCAGAAAATTCATCTCCCTAAAATCAAAAATTTATTCCGCCGTTCATAATAATGAGTTAAATACCAACTTAAAGCACTTTTTACCCCCATTCCATTCTATTTAACTTTGATGCAATAAAATACGGGCAGTTAGCTGACTTTAGCGAAATTATAGATTCGATGGGATCTCCAAGATTCGCTTTGGCCATAAGGCGGCAGAATAAAAAAATCATTTTTAAAAGACATGTACATGGACATCGAGCAGGCCAACTCATACAATGAAGCTGATAACAATTTGCTCATGTTTCAATTTCTGGGTTGTGGATTTTTACAGCCTTACTCAGAAACAGAGCTGTGAGAATAAGAAGCTTTTAGTAGCCAGAAAAAAAGGTACTCTATAACAAAACTTTTTATTTTTTTTTCGGAAGCCTCGAAAGAATGATCATCTTAAAAAAGCGCAAATTAAAGAAAAACAAAAAATAAAAAATTTTGAAACATGAGTTGAGTTGGTTTGTTTGTTCTTCGTTGTTATAATTCGGCTTAAACCTGTTTTGGTTTCAACCAGCTTACAACTAATAAAATAATGTTATTAGGTTCAATCACTGTTTCAACATAGATAGCTTCAAGCAAATAAACTAGTTGAACAATTCAATTGCTGGTTCAGACCAATGATTGACATCCTTGGGTTCAGTTTTGATAACAAATTATTTTAAGCATGCCAAATTTTCGATGATAAAAGAAAGAAAGTTAGGAATTGATATCCACAAAAAAAACAGGATGAAAAAATTCCGGAACTGGGACGATTAAATTTAATCATACCCGGAAAAGAGCCAGCTTTAGGGGGAAGTAGAAAAAGCGATTGTATCGGGTCTCGGTTGTTAAGCTGCGCTTAACAAGATCCTAAGGAGGTGGTCTTTTTTAGGGCTGAGAACACTCGTTTATTTACAAAAACTGGGATAGAACTCCCCCTTCAGTGCAAGCAACACTTACCAAAAAAACTCAACCCAACATAAGGGTTAGCCGGTTACTGTGCAAGTAGCACAGATTATTCCGACCGTATTCATACAAAAATTAGAAAAAAAAATTATTTTTACTTTTTTTAAGATGATGTCGTTTTAGTGGGTAGTGTGCTTCGAGAAATATTTGATTGCGTAGAAAATTAATGGATAAGGCAATATTGACAATATTTTGCTTCAAAAGTGAATTAAAAACGAAGATAGAGGAAAAATACAATGCGGAATGAGGAAAAATACTTTAAAATTTTTAGTGCTAAAGTAGTGCTAAATGAAACATCCAAAATTAATTTAATTTATAGTTTAATCAAAATTTTTATTCTAAAAGTCTAAGAAATATTAAAGCTCTAAATTAATTGCTTGAAACTAGACTAACTCTCAAAAGTTTCAAACCAGTTTTTCTCAACACTGGGGCAATTTTTTTAAATACTTTTATATTTTGTTCTACTCACGATTGGAAGGGTTTAACTATAATTTATCCCTCGACCCGTTCCGATGAAATTTTTTAGTACCTGATTTTGAGTTCAAAGTTACTACCCATTTTCAATGGTCGAAACAAGAAAAAAAATATTACTTGAATCAAATAACTAAATAACTAAGATTACATTAAATAACTAAGACCCCAGTAAGAAACATTCGTATATGTTTCTCGACCAGTTCTATTCGAAGCCAAGATTGGAAGCTGAAAACATAGTGCAACAATCACATAATCCTTTGCAAAGAAGTCTCTTTGCAAACAAATCACGGATACAGAAAATGAAATTAAAAGGCCATTATACCCGAATAATTTAGCAAAAATTTTTCAGCCCAGTTCCCGAACATTTTTACCCGAACAATTTTGCCAACATTTCTCGGCCCAGTTCCTTTATCGAATGTCTTTTTTACCCTATCTTAGGATACCTCAATGGGAAACTTCAACCATCCTATTTCTGATCGACGATCACTGACGAAGACATTCACTGACTCAGTGTATGCTGAATCTCCAATTTGCCCACGAAACAGGTTTCCAAATGTATACTGGAAAACAAAATGCGGACAGCGTCAATTATTAATCTCAAACCCAGTTTAACCTCAAGTATTGTCAAACAAGTCTCACCATCATCACTCTGAATTCTGAACATTTGCTGAAACCTCCTTTAAACTAATCCAATTTGAAAAACGTTTATTCTTAGACTGAAGTAGTTTTTGACGTTTTGCTTAATATAGATGTCGAATTAATCTAGCTCTTTTTGTTGTAATACTAACATAAGTTCGATTGAAAAAACCATGACAAATAACATCTGAGTTTTGTAAAAACTGCTGTTCTGCTTGGTTCGAAAAACCATGTTCAGGATTTTATGGACAAAATTTGAATAAATCATTTAAAATATAGCAGTCATAAGTTTTGACAATCCGTTCACTGCTAACTCACGTTAATTCTGGAGTAGAATAGTAGCATTTTTGAGGCTTGCATCTGGAATCCATCGGCGTTTAAGCTCAAAACTACTCTGCTTTATATTTATGCATACCTTAGTCTAATAATGTCGATGAAAAGCAGCAGTTACGGTAGAAGTTTTGTTTTAGCTATCAATGAATGATGTGCACAATGGACATTGAAAATAGACACTTTGGTGAGTAAAAAATTGACAATGAGCTTATTTTGTCCCCTTAAGTGGAATTAAATCAAATACCCTACGTTGCTGACTTAATTTGCTGCAAACTGCGCAAAAATTCTCAAACTTTCCAACATTTTTGGAACCAATTTATGCCTTTTACATGGTCACTTAGAGAAGTAATCTAAAAAAAATTACGCTGATATACTATGCACTGCAGCAAAAAGTGGAACTGATCGAAAAATATAAATTAATTTTATAGTTAATTTGTAAACTTAAAGCGTTTCTCCTCATCAATATAATTCAATTTTGACTCTGGTTATTATTGATCCGACTTGCGAAGAAATCTATGAAAATATATGGTTTGGTTGGTTTTTTAATCAGACCGATTTTACAAAAGTTTACAGTGTAGTGGTACACGAGTCGAGTTTTGCTATTTCTGTTTCGACCGAGGAGAAAAATCACAGTCGAGAAGGCACTATAATTTAACTCATCGTCGAAACGTTAAGTTCATTCGAGTCGGTTGAAATACAACATCAAAACCAAAGTCGAAGCATAAAGTCAAACACATAACCGAAACATAAAGTTGAACACAAAGTTAAATATAAAGTTGAACACAAGTTTACAGAACAGTCGAACTCAAAGACGAAACATTAAGTTGAGTCCGTCGAAACAGAGTCAAACACAAACAAAATATCACCAAGAATTTGATTTCATTGTCGGACTTTATTGCTTGCAAAACTGTGGAACAGTTGCAATGAGAGAAATAAGTCAGTATATACACAGGATCGCCCGCCACAAGAAGGCTTACACACGGTTCCAAATTCAATTACTTCAATCAGCAGTTTTTTTGACGACAAAAAACTCGCCACAAAAATTTTTTGGGAAGCAATCAGCTGTAAGCAAACTTACTTGAGTTAAATCAACAGTCCTCAAATAGCAACAGAGCAATCACTTGACAAACAACAAGAACTTACCTTCAAGCTAAAACTATTTTGATTTAAGTTATAAATTTTGGTCCGATTTTTTGCTTGCAAAATGTAAACCGCTTGCAAATAGCAAAATAAGTCAGTATATACACAGGACCGCCCGCCACAAGAAGGCTTATGCGCGGTTCCAACTTCAATTACTTCAATCAGCAGTTTTTTTGACGACGAAAAACTCGCCACAAAAAATTTTTGGGAGAAAATCAGCTGTAAGCAAACTTGATTGAGTTAAATCAATAGTTCTCAAACAGCAACAGGGCAATTACTTGACAAACAACAAGCACTTACCTTCAAGCTAAAACTATTTTGATTTAAGTTATAAATTTTGGTCCGATTTTTTGCTTGCAAAATGTAAACCGCTTGCAAATAGCAAAATAAGTCAGTATATACACAGGACCGCCCGCCACAAGAAGGCTTATGCGCGGTTCCAACTTCAATTACTTCAATCAGCAGTTTTTTGACGACGAAAAACTCGCCACAAAAAATTTTTGGTAGAAAATCAGCTGTAAGCAAACTTACTTGAGTTAAATCAACAGTCCTCAAATAGCAACAGAGCAATCACTTGACAAACAACAAGCACTTACCTTCAAGCTAAAACTAGTTTGATTTAAGTTATAAATTTTGTCGGATTTTTTGCTTGCAAAATGTAAACAGTTTGCAAATAGCAAAATAAGCCAGTATATATGTATTTTTAATGTGCAGTTAGCTAGACCAGCATATTTGTTGATCATATACAAGACCGCCACGAGAAGGCCTACACATGGTCCCAACATCAACTATCAGCAATTTTCTGGGCAACATTTTCCGACTGCCAAGCGAGTAAGCTAGCTGTAGTCTAAACTTTGCTGCTCGAATAATGCTTTGATACTTCTAATACGCGAATTACTTATGCGTGTCAAACTATCCATACTAGTAATTGCTTAAAATTGAATTGAGGCCAACTATATTATGAACATATTAATTCTACTCAAGTTTTAAAAACAATCGACAGCGGCTAAGGGGAAGTCGGAACATTCAGGGTTTTGCCCTGATTTACGAGCAGTCTTGTTGATTCTATGGTTACCTGAATTTTTAGGAGGAAAAAGTTTTTCTTACCTTATTTTTTGCTATGCGTTGCTTCTGCGACCGATGGGCTGGTTTTTCGTTTTGTGGCAGTTCGTTTCTCGGAATAGAATTGACGGAACTAATAATCGGAAACATTCTCCAATTATGGACCAGTGAGAGTTGAATAACGCTGAAAAAACTGAGACAGATAAAAAAAGTTTGCGTATAACTAGGATTCCTAATGAACTCGATATAAGTGCATGAAACTGCCGTTTTTCTTATCCGTGCATGATAGCAACCCTTTTTTTAACTTAGCAGCGGTGAAAATAGCTTTTTCTGGAAAGTCTTGATTTCAGTTGTTACTTTGAAATATGAAACACTCCGACAGATGAAAACATAGTAATTTGTCACAAAAAGATTAATCTTATGATGACCTTCAAAATCCGTTTCCCAAAATTTTATAAGAAGCGTAAGACTTTTAGTATTTTCTAATGCTCATTTTTTTGTAGTATTTAGCACAACTTGAAATAGCTACTTACCTTTTTTTCATTCAAACTTGAAAAAGTTCTGACAAAAAATATTGCTTTAACTGTTCAATAGCAATGCGAGAGTTAACAGTTTAAAAACTCCAATACTGAAACACAGAGGCGATAACGCTTAACAAAAAAAATGTAAGAGTTGGCTAATATTTCAACAAATCCAATTGAATAGCGTGACTTGATGTAAAGTGCTCTTTTAAAACCTTAAGTAATGTAATAAAAAAATCTTTCAAGTAGCCTGCACTTTAGACATATCAGATCTACAACATTGTTTCCAAAACAAATATACGGTGTGTCCTTGATTTTCATTTCATGTCATTAATCAGATGAAGATGTTCCTAAATCAAGCATTTGCGTGGTGACTTAGTGCTTCTCTTTACTAAACCATAGCTTTTAGCATGAGTAACATTCGGAGCTGAACTCAAGTTTACAGAATTATTATTTGTACAGATTAAAAGAAGCTTTTTGCTCCTTAATGGGAATAGGCTAAAGTTTAAATGACTGCCGAAAACAAAATTTTGCTCCTCAATTGCAAGAACACTACAATGTAATGTACGCTCAAAAAAGCATATCGAGTTCGATATCATTCCTCGTCATTCAATTGTTACTTTTAGGTTTCGAAACAAAAAATACAAGACTGCTCGTATCAGGGCGAAGCCCTGAATGTTCCGACTGCCTTTTAAGGCTTATGGAGCAGTAATAACATAAAAAATATATTAAAATAAAATGGAAAATCATCCCCCCACACGCCATATTAAGTACAACAGGATATCAATTAGGATAACATATTTATCAATTATGGCAAATAAGCTTCTTTTAACAAATTTGGAACAATTTCTAAGACGGATTAAATCTCCGCTTACGAATTAATAGCGCGAATCATATCGCGCGATGATTGTCCAAAATTGGCCAAAATGGCAATCTTTAAAAACACATAACTTCAGGAAAAATGATCACAGGTAAAATATCATTTCACATTTAAGCTCAAGTCAACAAAACCTTTTGAGTGATATAAAAAATTTTTGTCTAAAATGGCTAGTTAAAAAGTCGAAATTTGTCTGGAGAAAAAAAAATTTTCGAGCACAAATATTCTTTTACTTTCGTTTCGAAAGTCGGAACAATAACAAAAGAGCCATTGAATAGTTAGTTTTCTGGCATCTGAATTAGGCTTATCAAGTCATATCGATGGAGCCAAATAGCCATATGATCTCAAAAATTAAAACAGATTAGTCAATGCAATGTCGCAAAGTCTACTCTAATTACTTAACCAACCTGTATATTACTTAATTATTCCTAACAAAATATTAGTCAGATATAGACATATCTAAACATGACTGCTCATATCAGGGCGAAGCCCTGAATGTTCCGACTGCCTTTTAAGGTTTATGGAGCAGCAGTAAAAACATAAAAAAATTAAATTAAGTAAAAAAAAATGAAAAATTTTTTTTCTAAAATTTGAAATTTTTTTATAAAATCATCCCCCCACACGCCATTTAAAGTACAAAAAGAGAGATTTCGTTCCTTGTAACAAATCAATTATGGCAAATAAGCTTTGTTCAACTAATTTGGAACGATTTATAAGACGGAATAAATCTCCGCTTACGCGGTAATAGCGCGAATTATATCGCGCGTTAATTGTCCATAATTGGTCAAAATGGCCAAAATGGCAATCTTTAAACCCTCATAACTTTACGAAAAATGATCACAGGTGAAATATTTTTTGAAATTGAGGCTCAGGACAACAATACCTTTTGAATGATATAAAAAAAATCCGTCAAAAATGGCTAGTTAAAAAGTCGAAATTTGTCTGAAGAAAAAAAAACCCACCCCGAGCACAAATATTCCGTTACTTTCGTATCGAAAGTCCGAACAATAAATATTTAGGATCTTAAGTCACAACCTGTATATTACTTGATTATTCCTAACAAAAGATTAGTCAGATATAGACATAACTAAATAAATATTTAGGATCTTAAGTCAGTAGATTACAAGTAAATGGTTTGTTCATTTCTCATGTTTAATTTGTTTGGTTAATTTATATGAACCTCTGCATCAGATATGTACACAAGGTTTTCTCGTCGGAAGTTCGTAGAGCTAAAAAGTACAATTAACAAAAGAGTATCAATGATGAACTAGAATAAATCTCAATTTTTTTCCACAAGTTCGAAAATCGTTTTACACTTTGATAAAATTGATCGACAATAATGTCGAATTTTTCAAATTGATGCGGAAATTTGACCTAAGTTTTTAATATTTGATGCTTATTCAGTTCCAAAATTTTCCAAGTCCTTACAAGTTCTAAGGTTTCAACCTCAAATCCACTGCTTCTTATGCAAAAAATATTGCCCTATGTTTTTTTCTAAATAAATGTCGAGCTATGGGAATCTTTTTTTTTTACCGACAATTTATCGTAATGTCGGTCTTTAAGGAAAAGTATGATAAATTTTTTTTTCAAATTGTACCAGCATCTCAGTTTAGGTTTTTGCAACGTTCTACATTAAGCAAAGTTTCTATAAATGGACGGTATGGGTTTGGGTTATTAATCCATTTTACAGCCATTTTCGTAATATAAACTGCATGAATTTTTTCTGATACTTTACAGTTGAGACTTATTTTCAGAAATCTTCGCATCGCGTGAATTGGTTAGCGAGTAATTGTTCATCTCCACACAAAGAAAACGCTAGTCATACAATGAAAACTGTGTGAGTAGCATTTTTCTAACGAATCCACAATTGGGATATAAACACAAATATACATTTTCCAAAACATTTTTTTCTACAATTTCGCAAAAACAGGCCGCGGTTTACAAACACTCAACTTTCGAAACCGAAGCTTTTTAGTCGTTCACGAACCATTAGAAATTTTGATATAACTATTAGTGAAGTTAGAACGTTAATTCAAATGACAAAGATCCAATTGCAGTTTATCTATTGGATTCTTGCCACTCAACCTCTTCGTTTTCTCATTTCAGAAAATCTTTGGCTATTGCATTGCGAATTGGAAACGAGAACAGAACGCGAAACTCAAAAACTAGTTATTGTTCCGACTTTCGATGCGAAAGTAACGGAATATTTGTGCTCGCGGTGGGTTTTTTTTTTCTTCAGACAAATTTCGACTTTTTAACTAGCCATTTTTGACGGAATTTTTTTTTATCATTCAAAAGGTATTGTTGTCCTGAGCTTGATTTTGAAACGATATTTCACCTATGATTATTTTTTGTAAAGTTATGAGGGTTTAAAGATGACCATTTTAGCTAATTTGGGACAATTAACGCGCGATATATTTTGCGCTATTAACGCGTAAGCGGAGATTTAATCCGTCTTAGAAATCGTTCCAAATTGGTTGAAAGAAGCTTATTTGCCATAAGTGATTTTTTACAAGGAGCGCAATCTATTCTTTTGTAGTTTATATGGCGTGTGGGGGGATGATTTTCATGGAAAAAAAAATTTCAAATTTTAGGAAAATTTTTTTTTATTATTTTTACATTTAATTTGTTAATGATATTTATGTTATTACTGCTCCATAAACCTTAAAAGGCAGGCGGAACAATCACGGCTTCGCCTTGATACGAGCAATCTTGTTATCTTTCATATCAGAAGAAAATGCTAGTCACGCAATTTCATGCAACAAAAAGGTTAGTCAAACATTTACTGTCTTCGAAAAATGTTACTTCTAGAGTTATCAGACAACTTTCTGGTTGCGTGAAATGCTAGTTCCACAGTTTTGAATGACTACCGTTTTTTCTCAACTCGGAAAGACAGATAAAAAAAATTAACAACAAGTAAAATACTGCTAGAAACTCTGAACAAAAATACCAACAACAACAAAAAAAAATTTCGTATAAAGATGTTTGTATAATGTTTTTGTCACTTAGCCCTATAAATAGAGGGACACTGTTTCGTTTTATGGACACTCGGTAAAATTTTTTTTGCTAATAATCATTTATATGTTTAAATATGCGCTCTTCAAGAGCAGATTTCATTGTTCCGACTTTCGATACGAAAGTAACGGAATATTTGTGCTCGGTGTGGGTTTTTTTTTCTTCAGACAAATTTCGACTTTTTAACTGGCCATTTTTGACGGGTGTTTTTTATATCATTCGAAAGCTATTGTTACCTTGACCACAAATTTGAAAGATATTTCACCTGTGATCATTTTTCGTAAAGTTATGGGGGTTTAAATTTTGCCATTGTGGCCAATTTGGGACAATTAACGCGCGATATATTTCGCGCTATTAACGCGTAAGGGGAGATTTAATCCGTCTTAAAATCGTTCCAAATTGGTTGAAAGAAGCTTATTTGCCATAATTGATTTGTTACAAGGAGCTAAATTTATCTTTTTGTATTTTATATGGCGTGTGGGGGGATGATTTTCATAAAAATTTTCAAATTTCAGAAAAAAAATTTTTTCATTTTATTTTATTACATTTAATTTTTTGATGTTATTACTGCTCCATAAAACCTTAAAAGGCAGTCGGAACATTCAGGGCTTTGCCCTGATACGAGCAGTCTTGTATGGTTTTTAATCGATTTTATTTCACTGCAAAGAATGCATTCTAATAGATTCGTGGTCCCAAGTTGTAACTATTATCAATCGGTTTGGTGATTTTAGTTAATAACCGTCTTAATCATTCAAGCTTCTGTTGTTTTGAAGGTTTATGGAGCAGTAATAACATAGAAAAAATAAATGAAACAAAATAAAATGAAATTTTTTTTCTCTAAAATTTGAAATTTTTTTATGAAAATCATCCCCCCACACGCCACATACAGTACAAAAGGATAGATTTCGTTCCTTGTAACAAATCAATTATGGCAAATAAGCTTTTTTTAAACGAATTTGGAACGATTTCTAAGACGGATTAAATCTCCGCTTACGCGTTAATAGCGCGAAGTATATCGCGCGTTGATTGTCCCAAATTGGTCAGAATGGCCAAAATGGCAATCTTTAAACCCCCATAACTTTACAAAAAATTATTACAGGTGAAATAATTTTTCAAATTTAAGCTCAGAACAACAATAGCTTTTGAAAGATATAAAAAAAATTCCGTCAAAAATGGCTAGTTAAAAAGTCGAAATTTGTCTGAAGAAAAAAAAACCCACCCCGAGCACAAATATTCCGTTACTTTCGTATCGAAAGTCGGACCAACAATCCCAGTGTCAACAAAACCGGTTTTATTATGATCAAAACTACATAGTTACGAATGAAGATCAAATCGGATGAAAAGTTTATCACTGTCAACTCATTCTCAGTTGTGTTTGATTTCCAATAAAGCTTCCTCAGTACCAAAAAAAAACATTTTTAGGTATGAAAAATTGAAAGTAGCTAACAAATCAATTACGAATCGTATAAGTTATAAAATCGATCCAACTTAAGTCACTCTAATTTTTGTTCGATATCCACTAGAACAATCCCAGTTCAACAAAGGGTAGAGATCAAGATAATTTTAAAGAATTCGAACAGTTTTTAGTATCGCATTAATCTATATCATTTGATATTAGTATATCTCGCATCATAATGTGTATCAATTACAATGGACTTTCATTGTCTGCCTCCATACATTTTTAAATAATTAACTCTGACTCTGATCAGTAATAAAACACAAAGGAGAAATAAATCAATTCATTTTAATCAATTTTAGTAGATGATAATGGATTATAATTGATTATAATGGAATGTGATGGGGTATAAACGATTATTTTATTGTTCCGACTTTCGATACGAAAGTAATTGTTCCGACTTTCGATACGAAAGTAACGGAATATTTGTGCTCGGGGTGGGTTTTTGTTCCGACTTTCGATACGAAAGTAACGGAATATTTTTGCTCGGGGTGATTTTTTTTTCTTCAGACAAATTTCGACTTTTCAACTAGCCATTTTTCACGGATTTTTTTAAATATAATTCGAAAGCCATCGTTGTCCTGAGCTTAAATTTGAAAAGATATTTCACCTGTGATCATTTTGCGTAAAGTTATGAGGGTTTAAAGATTGCCATTTTGGCCATTTTGACCAATTTTGGACAATTAACGCGCGATAAAATTCGAGCTATTAACGCGTAAGCGGAGATTTAATCCGTCTTAAAAATCGTTCCAAATTGGTTAAAAGAAGCTTATTTGTCATAATTTGTTTGTTACAAGGAGCGAAATTTATCCTTTTGTACTTTATATGGCGTGTGGGGGGATGATTTTCATAAAAAAATCTTCAAATTTCAGAGAAAAAAAATTCGTTTTATTTTAATTCAATTTATTTTTTTCATGTCATTACTGCTCCATAAACCTTAAAAGGCAGTCGGAACATTCAGGGCTTCGCCCTGATACGAGCAGTCTTGTTATCTTTAGTAAGTACGAGCGAGGAAATGCCAAAAAAGCTTTTCGATTATATTCAAAATCTGAACTTTGCAATCGTTGAATTGATATGTACCTTTGGCTTGTTTTAAAAAAGTGTTGTATTGTTTTCTAATTGTTTTTACTATTTTCGTTCCAAGGTGGCTCTTTTTCTTTTACCCACCTCATTTGTGTTAGATATCATGTTATTTTTCAATTGGGTGTATCTCTCATATACACTATTTTCACTCCCACCATTCTTACTTTATTTTTTCAATTACTTTTACTTCCCGACCAATTTTGGTTTAATTGTCGGGGTTGGGATGGGCGTAGGTATGGGGAAAATGAACAAGGGATAAGAGTGGAAGGAATGCAAGTAAGGGTGGGGTGTTCAGTTTGTTTGTTGAAAATAAGAAAACGTGTCAAAAGGTGATTGAAATTGTTTTTACAAAAACTAAATTGTTTTAGAAAAAAGTAAAATTTTTCTTTATTTGTGGCATAAAACACTTCGAAACGAGTGAGTTTATTTCTTAAAGTACAATTTTTGGGATAAGATAATTATTTTTTATTTGTTATTTTTTTCATTGCTGTAGATTTTTTAAACTTAAATAATTTTGGCGCCGTTCAGGGCTTTGTCATACGTGAATATTTCGTTCGATTTATGCTTCAATTATTGGTGGCATCTCTTCTGGATCCAATTTGCGTTTTTTTTGTTCTTTTTTCGACTTGTTTTGTGAGCTTCTTATTTTTTAACGTATCCTTTTGTTTGATACAAATCAGTATCCTCCGTATTTAATTGAAAATGCAAAGATGTTAAAAGATAGCAACCTTTGTAAAAAAACTTTTAGATTTCAAATGAATACACAGTTGTAGAAGTTATTTGATAATTGTTTGCAGTGTTGAAAGTAATAATTTGAGACGTTGTTCATTTGTTTTTCGGGTCCGAACGACCCAATGCTCTCCAATTTGGGATCATATTTGATCAACGCTCCCTCAACTATGTTCCTCTTTTCTTTCTAAGAAAGCATTTTTCTACTGTGAAACTATTTAAGATTTGCTGAATTTTTATTGATGAGAGCAAATGACAGCATTTGAAAATTAAGGAGTACAAAGCAAAGCTAAATTTTACAAAACTGTTAATGAGTGGGGTGTTCAGTTTGGTTGTTGAAAATAAGAAAAGGTGTTCAAAACGTTATTTTACAAAAACTAAATAGGTTAAAATATCAAGCATGTTGTGTAAGGAGAAAAAGCTTCTAATTTGCAAAGAATTTAAAAAAAAATTACCCCGATTATCAACCAGTATAATTGATTTTATATGGGTTATAGTTATTTAAAATTTCACAAAAAACGCTTAGGGTTCCGTGGGCCCAAACTATAATTATACGCAATAATAATAACCTATTTTCAAAACCAAAATGGGTTATAATCAATTTTTTTCATAAAATCTCAGAGCAGAAAAATTGAGTGGGGTCTAAAATTTTTTAGCGTGGTTATTTCAACTATAACGAGCAAAAAGCTTACGCTTTTTTTCTGTTCCGATAATTTGGCCAGAGTTTATAAATATTTGGAGCCATTTTTTTGTAATTTTTTTCACACTTTCTTATACAAATAAATGGGAATTCGTTTTGAAAAACAACCCAACTCGTACAGGCTCAAGGTCAGGAATTGAATGGTTTTTTCATGAACATTTCCTTGTTAATCCACTTTTTGGAGAGAATAACGTACTTTTTGTACTCCCAGCGTTTTTTTCATCTAGCCATATTTCGCCTTTTTAGCTACCATCTTTTGACGGAACTTTTTAAATATTTTTCTAAATGCACGTTTGTCCTGAGCTCAAATTAAACTGACATTCAACCTGTGATCATCGTCTCTTAAAAATTAAGGGATTGTAAAAGTGTTCAATTTGGTACTATTAACAGGCACCTTTTGTGCTATGAAAGCATAAGTTAAGATTCAATCCGTCACAGAAATCGTTCTAAGCTGAGGCGGGCTATTGAAATTTTTTCCAGTTTCTGAAAAATTCATCATTGTTATTAAAACAAACACTGCTCTAAAGACCGTGATAGGCAGCTGGTGGTTTCAGGGCTGTGCCCTGATACGAACTGTCTCGTTAACTATCAATTCTTTTCTGAAATTTCTGCCAGCTAATTGTGATGTTATTCTAAAAAGTATACTTTTTCCTACTGAACAGCAAATAAACTTTGGACTTCGAATATATATTGTAAGCTTCTCCGACGAAATTAAAACAACATATGTTACCGGATTTTCTGTTGTTTCTAAGGCAACTTTCAATGTTGATTTGATTCAACTTTGCAAAATTAGTTGAAAAAAACTTCGCAGAGATGAAGTCATGCAATTGAGATCAAAGGATTCTCAAAAATGTTTTTTTTTCCTTTATTCAGAGGCGGAGTTTGATTCAAACTGACAAAACACGCGGAACGAAAAACAAAACTGCAAGAAAAATCCCTCTATCTTTTTATTACTGGAATGAAATGTAAAATCAATAAACTTCTCCTATTGTTGTCTTAATACATGAAAGTACTGTGGAACATATTGTACTTCTAAAGTGTACATCTAAATTACCGTGATACGAAAAAAAATCTTTTTTGAGAGTCGACTGTCCGGCTCTCACTGTATTCAAAAACTGCATACACACGCTCAGAGTTTTAAAATGCTTGTTTTATGAAAAAGCAATAAACTTTTATGAAAGCAATAAAAATTTTCTAGCCTTGACCTGCCAGGTTTTATGCAACACATGTTACTTCTTGAGTAAATATCTTTGATCTTTGTTAGCATTTTACAACAAAAAAAAGTATTAACAGTCGACTATAAAAGCGCATACATAAGTACAATATTTGAGCTATCGAATATATTGGCATCTGCAGTGGCGAACAGAAAATTTGCCACTTTTTCCCAAATAAATGTATAAAATTATGATCCAAATAACATTTTTTGACATACTGAGATACTCAGGGGTAAAGTATGCTAGAAGCATGACCCTTATACGCTATTCTAGATAACTTTTTCAAATGTTTCTCAGTCATTTCCGTGTAGTTATCAATTCAGATAATATCATATTTCACAAAAGTAGGGAAAATTTGATTTTAGTTGTAACTTCAGCAAGCCTTTTTCATGAGTCAAAGCCTTACTACCAATTGAGATTGCTGCTATCTATTTAATAGCAACAGTTAGCTTTTCTTGAAAAAAAAAATTGAAATAGACCTTAATGGCTGAGAAAAAGTTTTTCTTGGTAAAGAGAAATTAAATTGAAGATAGTACAAGACTGCTCATATCAGGGCAAAAATCTGAATTTCTGAACTGTCATGCATATCTTTGAAATACTTCTTGATTCAAAATGATTCTCTGACTTTTCAAGGAAAAAATGAAAAAATACTTTCTCCAGGCGCTGTGCCAAACAATAAATGACGTGCTAAACGTTTAGTCATGTCCTTACTACACTAATCATCATTCCTCAATTCCATTTGGAACCACTTTTGAGCTGACTAAATATCCGCTTACACGTTAATAGCATGAAAAATCTCGCGCGCTTGTTATCGCATAACTGCCAGAATGGCAACTTTCAAACTGTTTTCAATCAATTTTCTATCTGTTTTCAAACATCTGTTTTCAAACAAAGTATCTTTTTAGAATTAATATCAGAACGTTAATAATTTTCTTTATTTTTGTTCACAAATGGCTAGCTTAAAAGTCGAAACTGTTCTGGTGAAAAAAGCACAAACAATACGTCACGTAAAGTCCGGTCATTACAAAATTGAGCCAAGGAAACAAAATAATTTTTACCTTCTGATTCACACCTGAGTAATTAAAGGAGCATGTCATTTCTTCTGAATAACCTATTAGTCTGAGAGTATCATTTGCAAGGACAAGATTTGGTTTAAATGAATGAAAATTCATTATATTGGTTGTTCGACTATTCTTAAAATTTTGATGCAAACTCAAGCAATTTTTACCCACTTCAAGTTTCAAGCTATTTTTACCCACTTCAACTTTTTCTGCCTAGTTTGAAAAAAAATGAGCAACTTGAGCGGCTTAACACGAGTTGAAAACCCGAACTTTTATATTTTAAACCATGTTACGCTTACAATAATGGTGAATTAATAAGGATCTAACTTTGTTCGTCGCAATAGTTAAACTTACATTCTTGTCTTTTGAGCATCTTGAATTATTGATCTAAAAATATTATCAAACCGCATTTTTCCAAAAAAAAGGTATCAAAATAGTTTGAGAGTGGGAATTAAGTTTTTTTTTTCTATCTTTCTGAAATGGGAACATACCTCATCTACCGTGATCTAAAAGTTGAATTTCAGTACGCTTTACTTTCAGACTCAATGAAATAATTGGAGTCTAATCTAACAGCTTGTTTGACTCCTTCTAAGTGATTTCGACTGGTTCATTTCACACGAGTTTGCGCACTGGATGGTCAAATTTTTAATTTTCTGCAATTTTATCAGAAAAAAAACCATAAATTTCAAAAAAAAAACCTAATTTATTACAGCCTTTGCTTTTAAGGTGTTGATAAACCCATAGTAAATTGCGGATCAATTCTTGTCTTAGTTATCCACAAAAAAGTCGAATATTCAGTTTTTAATTCTATCGCAGTTCTCTATTCAGAAGTTATCTCCTTAAATTTTAATGTTTATTAAATTAATGAAAAGAAAAGAAAGAAACGTTTTTGCATAAAAGAATGCCTTTGCAAATAAGAATTGTCTTGTTTGTCTGCAGGAATGCGTAAATATATAATAAAGTAGCAAAAAGTCGAGTCAAAATGCATTGGCTTCTGGAACATGAAAAACCTTCGGGCACAACAAGAAAATTATGTTGTTTGGAAAAAAATAAGAGCAGAAATTTAAGATATTTCTATCAGAACATTAACACCCGTGTGCTGTATACAAGTGTGAAAAAGAGGATGCGTACCATTTTCGTACCCGTCACAATTTCTTGCGTTTTTCTGAAGAAAAACAAGCAAAAATGGTGTTACGGTTGTTTAGTCGGAACAACACTTTGAATACATCTAATACGGCGTTTCTTTTATAATTTTCATTGAAATCTCAGCCCTAGTAATCGCACAACACATATCGGATAATCGGATAAAGCATAGACGATCCAATTCTGATCAACTAGATGATTGACAGACAAATTAATACCTTTGGACTTTGACCTTTATTAAAGACTCAGCGGGATCAAAAAAGGACAGCTTGACTACATCTCAAAAAAAACACTCAGCTTGGCGCATTATCAGTGTCTACGAGTTTGTGGTTTTAACAATTATATTCTAAGCGAATCGGCCAGTCAAAATCAAGAATCTCGTCAATATCAAAATGAGATGTGAAATTGCTCTTAAAAAGAAATATTTTGCAATCATATTTTCAAAATTTTGCTTGAAGCAGCAACATTGAATTTGAAACAGTTATTTGGCTTCATTTTCAAAAATTTGGTCAGTAAAAACATTTTGAATTGCAAGCAAAAACACATTCGTATATAATTATAGTACCAAAATTTTAAGGTCAAAATCAATTGGATACTGGACCATAAAAGGACTTCGAAGTGAACAATGTCGAGCAAAAACAATTACCATAAGCTGCTAAAAAATTATTGAAATTAGTGACTGAAATTTAATGTGGACAAGCAGACATTATGGTCTGAAATTTGGCTACCTAATAATTTGTCACGTGGGTTTTTACTAGCGCTAGAACAGTGTTCAAATGAAGGGTAGATAACACTTTCGTACGCGTCAAGATTTCTCAACTACCATAAAAAATAAACAAACTGTTAAGATGATAATGGCTATTTCGTCGGATTAACGTTGCAACCCCCTGATGCCCTGTTATGCTCACTAAAACCATCGTAGAAATCAAAAATGATCTGATCTAGATTGATTAAATGGAATGACATATTTTAATTACTCAATCTTGACTTTAAGCTTTCGACAGAAACAACAATACGACTGACTAATTGACTACATCTCAAAAAACCTATTCAGCCCTCATAACATAACATTTGAGTTTGCAAAAGCAAATAGTTCTTTTCAAAGCAAAGTTATGTCTCAAACAAACTAATCAATCGTATTTAAACAACACGCGAATTTTTGAAAAACCGAAACGCGCAAAGAAAAAAATTGATTCTGTCCCATTCAACTTTCCCGAGCAACTGCCAATCTCAACCAGGAAGGAGAAAACAACTTATCAATTTTCTCTCTGAGCCAAAAACTTAGAAGTTTTTATCTAGAGTCGAGAAGAAGGACCAGTTGGGAAACTACTTTTTTGAATGCTCATAAAAGCGGCGGCAAGATATAAATATATCTAGATTTACAATCTAGATTTTGAAATATTTTTTTTGAATTTTTATTTCGCTTGTTAATTTTCTAACAGATACTTTTGTCTGTTTTGCCTGTATTACTATGAATGTCAAATATGCCTAAAAAAGTTTTATATTTTTATAACCCCAGATTTTTTTTAAACTCCACGCAGAAAAAATAATTTGAAAAAAGAGTAAATCTTGTAGTTTTTTTACAGACTATGGTCGGAAATTTTTGTGCTGCTTGCGCAAAAACCGGCCATCCTTGTGAGTATATAAATTTCCTTCAGAGATACCTATCTACAAAGTTATTTGAAAAAATAGCTTGTGTTTTCTTATTTTGTATAATCATTTTTATATTAATTTTGATTTCAACTTTGTATTTGTAATTGTGATTATGTTGAAATCAAACATAAAATGAAATAGGAGAATTTAACTTTTAAGCTCTAAATATTTAATTTTAGGCAAGAAAAATTAAATTTTGCAGTTTTGTAGTTCCATTCTGGGAACCAAAAACTTTAAATTACTTGGAAAATTTTCTGTAAAGTAATTGAAAAAATGAGTTTTGAAATCTTTTTTTTGAATTTTTATTTCGCTTGTTAATTTTCTAACAAATACTTTTGTCTGTTTTGCCTGTATTACTATGAATGTCAAATATGCCTAAAAAAGTTTTATATTTTTATAACCCCAGATTTTTTTAAAAACTCCACGCAGAAAAAGTAATTTGAAAAAAAGTAAATCTTGTAGTTTTTTTACAGACTATGGTCGGAAATTTTTGTGCTGCTTGCGCAAAACCGGCCGTCCTTGTGAATATATAAACTTCCTTCAGAAATACCTATCTACAAAGTTATTTGAAAAAGTAGCCTGTGTTTTCGTATTTTGTATAACCATTTTTATATTGCTTTTGATTTCAACTTTGTATTTGTAATTGTGATTATGTTGTAATTATGTTTGTTGTATGTTAGGTAAAAAACTTGTACGTTATGTATGTTATGTAATCATGCATTTTGTTTTGGTTGCTGTATTATTTTATAATTATATATTTGTTTTAAATTCGTAAATTTTGTTTAGTTATTTGTGTTATCAGTCTTATATTTAGGATTAACAAAAAGAAACAAAAACAAAGCTTTAGAAAACTAAGTGGAACAGTAGAAATTTTGCTCAAGGAGTTTTGGTTTAGTTCTCGGAATGTTTGTTCAATTGATACAGTTTATACCTAGATTTTGTTTTCTGCGTCAATTTTCTGAGTGTTCTTAGGGAAGTTTTTTTTCATTACTGGGTTTTGATTATTTCATCTTGTATTCTAACCAAAAAATTTCTACAGTAGAAAAAAATCATCGAAGCTTTTCAGATAAAAACCAACAGATTTGTTGTTGAAAATTTTCGTAAAAGTACACCCTGTCTTCTCATTACTACAATAAGCTCAGGTAATTCATTTGGAATGCTTCAAGTGGTTCACTTTTCTCTCACAAGAACATTTTTGAGAAAATTTGAACAAAAATCCAGAAAGAGAACAGTTTTAAACTAGATTTTGCAAGAAAAATGATAGTAAGTGATTACAAAAAATTGTCTGTTTGCTTAAAAAATTTTTAGTTTTATCTGAAAAAGAGAGTTGGTCTCTGCTAAAGGTAAGCTTATACAAAACACAGGGTAAAATTTAGACGACTGCCTTTCTAATTTTATCTCTGCCAGCAAACTTCTTGTTCAATTTTCCCCTAAACTGCCCAGTTTTGACTGAATTTTCATGTAAAGTGAGCTCAAAAATTAGAATCTATAAAAAGCAGATAGCAGTATTCACCTGATAAAAACAACTCTTTTCAGAGTGTTCATGATAAATTAAGTTGTAGAAGCGAAAAAAAGATAGTGATCAGTTATGAAGAAGTTTGGTTTCCTTTCATCCACATTCTAAAACATTTTTAAAAAATTTTCAAACCTTTTTCATGTTAAAGAAACATTAAAAAATTCATTCTACGTCAATTTCTTCAAATAACTATACTTAGCGTGAAAATAACTTGTAATTTTGTACAAATTTGGTTTCAACATTCTCAAAAAATCGAAGATGAATTGAATCATGAAGATTGCTCAAGATTTTTCATATGAGTAATACTAAGATTGAGCCTTTGAATTGATTTTCAACAAACATTTTTTAGGCTGAGCTAAAAAAAAACAAGTTAAGTATTCATATGAAAGGTGTAAATTAGAAAAAAATGAATAGATGCTGTCTATTAGAAAACATTTTACTTCACTTCTGTAAATATTAACGTTTTTTATTGGATTCTTCCAAGAATTCGGAAATTTCAGCATAGATTCAACTGATCGGAACATTTTTTGGTCTTCAGAACGCTATATAACACACATTTTAGCACAAATTAAATTGAGATCAAATCCTAACGTCTTTCTATTTTATTAGGGGAAAAAAGGAAAAACAAAACTTTTATTTTTAATCAAAATTTATCTCATTGTCTTAACATGGTACCAATTTATCAACAATTTGGGTTTAACGCTTTTCACGTAATATAGCATCTGTTTTCCCAAACATGAGAAGATTGATCACAACAATTTGGCAAAAACTTGAGATTTCTGAAAAATTTTCCAAAATACTAACATTTTCCCAAAAACTTGAGGTTTTTGCTTAAAAAACTTACCAACTGTAATTTATCTTTATCGAGACCTTGAGAAATCTGTTACCTATCTTAAAAATTAGATTTTTAAATGTTCCGTTTGGAATCTTTAGCCTTGTTTTATCGGCGAGTTCGGGCGCCAAAAATTTATGGCCAATTTTTTCTCGAAACTACTATCTTACAAACTGAAACTCTTAAACCTGTGAGTTTAATACATGGTAATTTTCCCCTATTTTAATGCGTAGGGTGAAGACCGGATTCTTGATTGCCTATCTTAATACATGGGGATCATCAGTCATCACCCCCCCCCCCCCCTCCTCGATCCGATTTTGCCCCAACATATACGACTAGAAATTATCAAAAGCACGACCATGAAGCAAAAAGCTTATGGATATAGAACACTAGCCTCCTTAAATATACACACGGAATCAGAGGACCAACTTGTGTTAAGACAATTGAGAACAGATTTGCAATAGAATTGAGAAGAATTTTGAAAGAGAACTGAGACCTACCCCAAAAGCACATGCTCTCATAGCTATACCGTACGTCAGGACTGATCTGCAACTCAGACTTGCTTGGTGTATTGCAGGATTGACGATGGGAGAGTGCATTTCGGAAGAAAGATGGAGATCAAGGGAGAAAAAGTGCTTTCAATGACACATTTAGAAGACCTGGTGATTTGCGAAGGAGCGACAGTGGCGTGTCCAAAATGGAGGAACGCTCTCTGTTTTGTCCGTTTCCTAGTGTACAGATGTCGGTACAAACGCTGAAAACCACACGAAAGTGTTGAGAGAACGCAGTGAACTTGGAAAAACATTGCTCTTACAAGCGCTGTTTGACATTCATCAACGCAAGCCACTGAGAATGAATAGGAAGGAACCAATAGAACTAAAACCCTAAAGGAAGATTGATGAAATCCGAAGTTTTTCTAACGAGGAGCTTAGTATCATGAAAGAATTGATGCGGGCACTTCTGAAGTCCAGTGAATACTGTGGAACGATCAGAAAAAGTCGTACCATTTGTAACATTCGCCCAAATACTACACAGTGACGGAGCGTAGAAAAAACCTATTAACGACTGGCAGGCGTCAGTTACCTTAGTTCTACTCTTTTTTCACCGTCTCGACCTTGCCAGTTGATTTTCTGGTCTGTTTAGGGCTAAGTAAAAAGCTACTATTTATAGGCCATCATTTTAGGTCACGATCAGCTTTCGTTTACATGCGAACACAACCACATAGCTGGGTCTCGGATCCTCAGACTACGTGATTGCTATTGAAAACACGGATAGAATACCCTATTTTCATATATTTTTGATGTCAGTTCTAAATTAAATCCATTGGAGATGGATTGACCCTTTCCTCTTCCTAGCTACTCATATTCAAAAATAGGAAAACAATACCGGTGTTAATTCAAATTTTTATGGCATCAGAGTAGCTAAAAAGTTAGTTTACTCTAGTCTTTCACCATATATCAGTCTCTGAGGGGCCGAGCCTCCGCTTCCGTGTTTTCCTTGTAAAAACGTCGTTATTACTCTCAATTCGTGGCACAGGAGGGTACCGCTCAATATTCCTTCCCCACTGAAGCCTCCTTCCCCACTAATTTCTTCCGCTAAGTGTCTTATCGTGCGTGATCTACACGATAAGAGGCTTCGGGTTTTTATCGTTCTCGTGCGACTGTTTTTCACTATGTTTGCTGTTGTTCTGATTTTATCACTTTTTCTAGTCAAAATGGCCGTTTTTTGTATTTCTGAGAAATATCCGTTCGTCAATCTAAATTTTAAAAATTTAAATTTCTCGAATATTCCGACCCTCCTTCGCAGCAATTTTCAGTCCTTAAGGCCTTTACTTCTATGTTTACGTTGCGTCGGAAGGTTGCGCTGTGTCAGTCTGGCAGAATGACACATACTCCCCCGGACAGTCCCCATCAATGTCCCTATTGATCGCATAACACCGGGTTATCGTCAAGTAGTGTTCCAATTCTCTACCAACAATCTTACAAAACGCATTAGAAAATGAAATTTATCTACTCCACCTCAACTCACTACGTGTCAAAAATGGCATCATACTACATCTCACTGCCTTTTCAACATTTTCACAAAATTTGCACCATGAGGAGTGTCCTAGATAAAGTTTCTTTTCTGACTACTTACGTCATCTCGCCATAAAAAATTTTTCGCTCTTGCTGATTGAAAAATTGGAACGTGGCACGGCCACGCACCCGTTAAAATAACTTAACGCCACTCACCAAGTATAATCAGTTATTTATGCTCTCGTCCTCAATATTAAAACAAAGAAACTCTCTGGCTAGGAAAGTTATTGAGGTACTCACCCTCTTCGAGCGAGCTTACCCAAACTTACCAGGGCGCCACACAGTGAGCATGTGTCTTACACAGGTTAAAAACACCAGTCGTGTTTAAATAGGTAAATATACTCACCTATGCTCTCCATATATATAGTAATAGCACAACTAAAATTTTCATTGTCATTTATTAATTGTAACAATTAAACAATTCTCAACTGTTTCCAACAATATCAAGGTCTGCTTTTAACCCAGTCCTCACAAAACGAAAAACTCAACAGTTTCAATGATCAATCTTAGTTGATTGGTATCAGTTTTAACGCACAAAGACAATCAAGTTTTTCTCCTTCTCTCTCTACTCTTCTTCCTCGTTACATGTTTCTCGTCCCATCTTCTTGTCTTGCTCTTCAGTTTCACTGTCTTCCAGAACTTTCTTCAACATGTCCATGGAGTTGCGGGCCGACCCCAACTCTCCTGCTCTAACAGCCTCGGTTTACAACAGGGTAGCAAGTCTACATTCACCTTTTGTTCCCGGTTCCTGGCTCACATTCCGCTCTAGGTCAGCTCGTAAGACCTCTCTCTTTTCAGTTTCAGTCACACAAGGCGCTCCAGCCACTCGCTTCACCGCCTTGGTAACAGCGTTTCTGTGCGTTAAGAATGCTCGTTTTTAGGCTCCCAGTCCTATATCTAGTTGGAAGGATTGATAGGCTTCCGTGTTCCTAGACATATGACGCTTCGCGCGTTCATACATCCATGATGTCATCACTGCACGGAACCAAGGCATCAGCCTTTGCCTTGACCATATTCTTTCAATGGCTTTGGGTATTCTCAGAACCTTGCAGGTGGTTCTGAAAAGATCTAGGTTGCGGTTCATCTTTACGTTGCTTAGCTGCTCAGGTGTCGGCACGGCCGTCTCCTGCTCACTTGTGCCCGCGTTGGCCTCCAATTGTCTCAACGCCAGCATGGCACTAACCACCACGATTGACACTTGTTGATTTTGATCGGGAAACCCCGTGGAGTACAACTCCTCCACGTCCCACACTGACACCAGATTCCCGCGTTTGGGGTACCACAACGTCTGCGCCAGGCAGTGGCAAGGATACTCCCCATGGATCATCAGTATGATCCGTCGTGTCCGATACCCTGAGGCTCCCAGCAACGGTTCCACTTCTATAATGGTCCTGTGTACATCGTCCTTCTCGTCTATGGTGGGGAATTCGGTGGGTAACGCTTTGCTCGCTTTCTGCCTCTGGAATTCGCTCACATTATCATCGTTCAATCTCATGAACTCTTCACCCACTACGTCCTGAAACTCGCCTTCAGATCTCTTTGGGACGACCCGAATGATCTTCGTCAGTAAATCGTATGACCTTTCCGACATCCTGGCCAACCTCACGCACTTTGGCACAGAGAAGAGTTGGTCGACCAATACCTGCTGTGTCCTCGCATCCATTACCACCATGTGCGTAGGGTATCTACTATTGCGATATGGTGCAGAGCTCGAACCCACCAGATATTTCGAGCCAGTAGATCTATGATAGGCCTCACTATCCTTCAAATTCATTTCACTTTCCAGAGCTTCTTGCCAGCCTCCAATCTTTTGCTCTGTGTTCCAGTGATTCCATCGAGCTCGTCATGCTGCAAAATCCCAAGGCAGTGATCAAGTTCACTTCCGTTACTCCTAGGCGTTCCAGTGATTCCATCGAGCTCGTCATGCTGCAAAATCCCAAGGCAGTGATCAAGTTCACTTCCGTTACTCCATGACACTCTACAATCAACTTCATTCCACTCTTATCCGACATGCTCAACCTCCCATACAACTGCGCCAGTTGGCGATGCTGCTCACTCAGCGTAATCAGGCAATGCCCCGAGTTGCAAGCATGTCCGTCCATTCTGCTACTTAGGGCTAGACAGGTACCCTGTCTCAACCAATCACCAGAGGGATTTTCTTCGGATGGTTCCGTGGATGAGTTGCCCTTCTGATTCGTTATCTTCAGGGCCAGCAGATGATGTATCATGGCCAAATCGTGTAACCTCGTGTCATCATCCAAGTCCAATGTGACATCTGCCGTCATATCCCAGATTAAGCCGGCATTCGGATGTGGACACCAAGAAGGCTTCATGAGTTCCCACATGGTTACTAAGCTGGTTTTCAAGGGACCGTCCGAAGAACCACAATCAAAACTCACTTGCTCCTTCAGCTCGGGAACCGACGGTTCGACAACTCGTTCTTCCAAAACAATTCCCAGCTTGAGTTGTTCCACCATCAACATGCCAGTTTCCTTGACTCGCTCAACCCAGAAATCAAGTACTATAATAGTTCTTGCTCATAGTCGAAGCACGCTTCCCTGGCCTCCTCATTCACAAAGGGATTATATGCCATCCCCGGTATGCCAGACACATATTGGAACGACTTCAACTTACCCAGTGTTGCATAGTCTTTCTGTCCCCTGTCTGCTTCAATTAACTCCCGGCTCACTTTCAACTCTTTGTTCGAATACCTTCTCACTTTTTCCAACCTGCGGTAGCTCTCCATGTCGTTCGACTCCTTATTTGATATGGCCAGCTGCATGTCCTGATATAGCTCCAGGAGTGCCCTCAGGAAATTTCGTTCACAATCAACTTCCCCTTGCCGAATGGTTTTTATGCATTCTCCCAACACAGGAGTGGGGATACGATCCACCAGGAACCTTACGAAGCAACGGGCATCCTTACGCTTAGCCCAGGCTGTCGCAGAATCGTCTCTAGAAATCAACATTCGCAGGGCTCCCATCAATTCCAGTTCCTGTTCCTTTGATTTCGAGTCGTTTTTGGCTTCATATTCCGCCTTCTTGATTCCCATCAAACACCAGGCCAATCGTACTTGCAAGTCAGTTCTTATACACGGATAAGTCAGGTATGCTGCCACCGTCCCCGGCGCATGCATCGTCTCGTCAAAGTATCTTTGGAGGACCGTCCTCCAAGAGATCTCTAGCAGTTTTCCCAGCCCGATTTCGTTTGCCTCCGAGGACATCACTGTGCCGTATTCTTTCCTATTTAAGTTAGAGTTCTCCGTCAGCTCCTTCAGATACTCCTGCATGGCTTGCTTCTCGTTCCAAGCCATCAGGTGCCCTCTCGCGGAAGTCATTGCCTTCAGCATCTCCACATAATCCTGCCGGCTCTCCCACGTGAACCGAGTCTGGCACAGTGATTCGACTATACTCGACCCTGTCGAGTTGTCCGTCCAGCTTCATCCGGGCCATGTTGGTTCGCGAGGGCTTGTAATCATCAAGTCTTCCAGATCCACACTGACTGATGACCTCCATTTCTAGCTTAGTATCCGCCAGAGTCCATGCATTTTTCTTCGATTTCGTGGCCGTTGTGGTCAAACCTGCCAATAGCATAGGGGGTATCAGGTTCTCTTTTTCTCCCCCGGCCAGCGTCGCACCATCTCCTTGCCCACATTTGCCTGAACGACCTACTCTTGCCAACGAGGTCACCACTGTGCTGGCTTTTGACTTCACCCTTTTCTGGTTCACGGGTCGGCTTCCTGTCTTTCCTTTCAACCGCTTCAGCCCTTTTTTGGCTCGTCTGACGGGTAATTTTCTCGTGATCTGCTGATCATCGGCATTTTCCTCTGTAACCGACTCGGTCAGAACATCAGACTCTACGGTGTTCATTATTTTCTCTAGTACCTCGCGCATGATGGGTTGGTTTAATCCCACCTTCATTACGGACTGCGACCCGTATCTACGTATCACGTCCCATGTCCTCTCCATGAAGGTCACTCGGTTCCAGGTTACTCCTGTCTTACGTTCAAGTTCGCTCTGGTTCGCTCCAATTCCTCTTCCGGTAGCGTGCTCAGGAAGGATACCCTCATAGTCTCCTCAATCTTCCTCCTCCTTGGTGACTCATGGAGCAGTTTCTGTAGGTCCCTACTCCGGTAGTCCATTGCCAGTCTTATTGGGTCCACTGGGGATAAGCTAGCCGGCGCCTCCTTCGTAGGGGACATGAAAGACGATGGTGTCATCAGCAATAGATCCCCATCGACTTCCCCGTCGACATCTTCACTAAACTGGTATTCCAGCAAGTCTCTCTCCAATGCTCCTAGGTCCACTCCACACGAATTCTCTCCCTTTCCCTCCATGTGATCATCGTCCTGATCCATCAGCTCGTCGTCATTCGTATCAGGTTTTGCCTTGTCGCATATCCCTGCCCGAGTCCGGCCGCGCCGGTACGGTCAGATCCCCTGCGTGATAGAACAGTTCGTCATTTACCAGAAATTCTACCGACTCCTCGCCACATGGCGCCAGATCATCGATTGTTATGTACGTGCTTCCTCTGCACTCCTTTGCTTCTTCCAATATCACCACTTTCACTTCTCCTGACCACTTCAATCGTGACAGATCATCTGCGGGTGTATACACATCGTTCCACACGTCAACCGGGACATCTTGTCTCCTGGAAGGTGGTGCCTTTATTTTCTTTCGGCTCCAAGCATCTGGGAACGTGAAATCGAACGTATGTATGGCCGCAGCGTTCCAACTGATGAAGCGTGGCTCCATCCCTCCTCTCCATTTCAGCATTCTTTCTACTGCATCACGAGCCACTCCAATGCGAGAGACGATGGCAGGAGATGTGACTCCCAACAACATCCTCTTTATCGGTGGGTATCGAGGGCATTGGTCCGGCAGCGGCCTGGACCCGGAAAGCCACTCTTGCTGGTTCTCTTTGACATGTGCATAGGCTTCTGACCAAAGTGGGACCAGCATCGCTTCTCCTGAATCCTTCACCACTGGTCGCAGATTCCAATGCTTTGGATTGAACTGGACATGGTGGGAAAGGTCCTCGCGGCCCATTCGACATTTGAAATGATTGCTAAAGTCCATCAGCACCCAACCCGGCTCTGCTATTCTTCCGAATAACCTATCGTTGCGGGCCAACCCTCTCAGCTCCTTCTGTTCCACCCAATTCAGCACGGAACATTCCACAACCGAGACCAGATTAACATATAACACCGAGTTCCTGTATGCCTTTACTTGTACGTCTGGGAACACAAATGACATCACGGGTCCATACACCACCGTGACGAACTCCCGTGATCTATGAATTAGAGTCAGCGGATCGATCCGCATCATAACAATGCCACAATACGGTTTACATTCACCCGCATCCGTCGCCACCTTATCTTCTCCTGTAATACTCCTGTTCTGTTGCTAGAGATATTGGAGCAAGAGGATCCTCCAATCCTTCATCTTACTGAGCGAGGCGGTTTCCAACTGCGCGTTGAATTCACGACTCGTTCCCTGAAGTTGTTCTGGGTAGCGCAATAGCATGAGCAAATCGCCCAACCGACCATACGTCATAGCGATCAGTATGAGGAGTCCGTCCAATCTCAGGTCTGCCAAAGCTTGGGTGAAGAGATTCGCAGGTCCCTTCACGAAATTCTCGTGACCAAATGTCACGTACAAGGCTAATATCAGGCCGATCGACAGTTTCCGGATATCTTTGACAAAGCTCGCGATCAGGTTCCGGCAGGCCCTCAGGTAACACGTCGACAGGAAGGATGCCTTCCATACTACTCCCATTCCACCCAGGATAGCGTCTGATTGCTCATATTGTGCCCTCGTGGCCAAAATATCTGCCTGGAATTTGTCCAATGACATCGTGTTCACATCTTGCATCAATTGTAACATCATGCCCCCGGCTAATTCCCTCTCGTTTAAATTTTTTTTCAGATAAGCATGTATCTCTTTGATCACCGCCGGTGCATGTTCAAACTCGTCTTCTCCCAAGGTACACAGTCTTGGTGACAAGTATAGCCATGAGTTGATGTGTGGCTTCGTCCGCAAAGCCAACGCCATGAGGACCTCTTCAGCCGATGTCATATTTTTTCTGACTGTCCTCCCCTGCTCATTTTCCGCGTACTCCATTTGCCTGAACCAGAGGTCATCGGCCACCTGTTGTACCAACAGGTGATCATCATCTACCCCTGGTCTCAACTTCAGCAACCTGGCGAAGTTGGACAGATCCAGCCCCAGGACTTCATCCAGCACCAACCGAGTTGTGCTACAATCCTTGAATCCCTGTATGGCATTGGAAATGTCAGCCCAAATGGCAGGAAGTTCGCATCGGGATGGGTAGTAGTTGTTGGGTTCCACCGTTCTATTTGGCACGGGTATTATCACGCTGAATCGTCCCTCTGCTATCGTTGTGACCATCTTGTACACAAACTGAAGGGTTCTGGCAATGTGGCGTACCCCGGTGATAACACAAAGATGACCTTCACTACATTCTTAGTGAAGTGTCGTTGTACTGATGACTCCACCTCGGTCATGGCTGAGAGCAATGTCATTATCGCCTCTCCTATGACTTCATTGCTCGGGATTGACCCATCCGTCAGACGGGACTACAACCCTCTGCTCTGCAGGTGGTCATTCGAGCCGGCAATTACTATCACCTGCGGCTCCATGCTGACTATCCTTCGCACACTTATTGTCATGCCTCCTGACTGTCCCCAGTCCAACTTAGGCGCCGTCAAGAAAATCACATCGGGCCAAAAATGAGAACGGGGCGTTTAGAGGTAATCCGAACTGGTCACTATCAGATATTTGGCAGCCTTTATATCCAAGGGATCATAGGCGGCAAACAGGCTGTAACCGACTGGTGCCTTCAGTCCCGCATATCTCTTGTCGTCTCCTTCCACCGAAGTCGCTCGGGGATAGTCTCTCGAATATTCACCAGGCGCCTAGCCGGGTGGTTTAGAGAACTACCTGTACATCTTGTGATGCTTGTTGTTAGGCTTATTCTCTGCCAGAAACTTGCCCTTCCGAGCAGGTGGTGTCAGTTCTCTGGCTCTCCGACGGACGTCCGTAAGAGATCGGGTATTCAAGGGCCCAAAGGTTTTGTCCTGTTGCAATCCATTAAGGTCCACGTACCTGAGCGTAGAAGCGGAGCTAAACTAATCCTGTTCCGCTAACAGCCAATCCACGCCCGGTATTCGATATAATCGCGACACTGTGGGACCCTCTCCGCCGATCAACTTCCTTGCGTCCTCCCGACACGTCAATGTGTTCATATTCAATCTCGCTGACATGTCCGTCTTATATTGTCCCCAATCGCTGGAATCTGGACGGTTCCAAAGCAGCACGCTACTTGGCTCAACTCCCTCCACCGGCATGGCGCTCGTCGATTGGTTTGCTGTCGAGGCAGGAGTTGCCGTAGTGGGCGGATCACTTGTCCTAGACACCGTCTGGGATCTAGGTTGATTCTGATCAACCGAATTCCCAAGTCGGCTCTCCAACGGTTGTCTTCTAGGGAGAGGAGCATTGCTCAACCTTTCTCTCACATCCGAGCTTGGAGCAACGAGAGCGGCTGCACCCGTTTCCATTGCCAGGGGCCCGAGGCAATTAGCGAGTGATTCTGGCACGTTACTCCTGACTCTACCTCCTCCACTCGAACTGGTCCGAGCCAGTGAGCTGGTTGTCCTCAATTCTTGCTCATTTCCCTCAACTGCGTCTGGAACACGTCGCTTGTCCAGTACCTCCCTTGCTGGGTGTTGAAGTGTATGCCATCCCTGGTGAGTGCGAGGTGATCGACTATGCGCAGCATGTTTTCCAGATCCATGAGTCGCAGCTCGCTGGGATTGCTCCTTACCAGACTGCGAGTCATCTCGTTCCACCGGTTCACGTACCATTCATAAAATCCGCAACCGGCGTGCCCGCCTCCGGGTTCTGTGGTATCGTACATAGAAACACGAGTCTGGGTCTGTACTTCTCCTTCAGCTCATTCAAAAGGCAGACCAGTAGGGGTTCCCACTTGCCCTCTGGAGTTATAGGAGCCCTCGAAACGTCATTGGTCCCGAGCATTATCACCAGCGTGTCTAGGTGATCCTCTCCCTGGAACTCCATCATTTTGATGACTTGAGCCACGGAAGCGCCTCCAAAAGATAGGACAGTAGTCTGCCCGTTGACAACGATCTTGTTCAGATCCCTCTCTAAACTGTCCCCTATAACCAAATGACGACTCCCTGAGGGAATTGCCTGGTTGCTTATGGCGGGGTTCCAGCCCATGCCATTCAAACAAGCACGAGGATGCTCCGCGGCCACTTGCACGAACTGGTTGCGCACCGTTAGGTTCTTTCTAATATCAACTACGCGAGATCTCTGAATCGTCCCGCCATGCGTGGTCCCTGCTGGTACTACAGTTCGGGGTATTCGCTCCGAGCTGCTTGAAGAACGATCAAAGCGTTGGAAAGGGACAACACTACCCAGCGTCCGGCTAGTGGTCCTATTGATCTTGTTCATAGCTGCTCTCACCACCTGATTGAACGACTCCTGGAACTGAGGAGCGAGATAGGTGACTGAGCGGTCTGGTATCGTATTTCTCGGGTTGGAGGCCGACTTTGATGTCTGCTGAGGATCCTCGGGCTCTCTCGGTGCGCACAGCTCCTGTACCCTCGTCCTGGGTCCCTCGCTCTGGATCACTCCGAGGGGTTCATCGTCGCCAGAACCTCCGGTGACAGTTGGCTCATCTTCGCCATAAACAGCTCCTTCAGGTGCTTTATTTCTTCTTCCTTGTAGGCCACTTGCAGATCTTTAAACTTTTTTTTCCATTCATCCCTTTCTCGAGCTATTGCTCGGTATTCCTGCAGTTTGGCACACAGCTCGTTCTGATCCCTTTCTTTCTTTCCAACGTCTCGATCGTCTCCGAGGTCTGTATCTCTATCTCACTCACCCTCACTCTCGTCAGAGGAAGATCAGCTGTTGGAGAGTCTACTGAATGTGACGGACCCGGCCCATCACCTAGTCTTTTTGCTCCGATGAGCGGCTGTGCAGGTTGAACAGGTAGGGGCATCTCACCTAGCCGGTGATCCCTCTGCTCGCCTAGTCCCGGCTCACGAGCCAAGTCGTGTCCAGACATTTCTCCTCGGCGCCATCTCATCAATCGATTTCGACCTCTCTCGGCGGTCCCGGGCTCACCGAAGGCCAGCACTACTTCCGTGGGACGATTCCCTCGACCCTCTCGTCCTATCGCGTTGAGGAGCGCGACCACAAACATAACCAATGCCCGGTCTTCTTGTGTAAAGTCACAGTCAATCAGCCGCTGATATATCTCGTCCAGAGTCGCTCCTAAACTCGCTGAGAGGAATTCTATCAAATCGTTCGTGTTACCCATTTTTCTACAGTTTTATCTCTCGTCGTCGTCTTCTTTCTGACTTGTCAAATTCAATAAATAAGATTGGATCAATAAAGATCTAAAAAGCAATTCACGACTTATAACCATCGTTTCTTGCCGTCCCATTTTCAGGATAAAACATCATTCACATCCTTTAAAAACAATCCATCGAAATTTTTTCTTCGTTGCTGATTTAAAACTTAGCACCAAGGTGGATCGTCCACCTTCAACCTCATCAAGGTAACACAAATGAGCGCTGTCACCTTCACTACCTGGAGTGTTCCAGGTCCTTTATGACACAAACATCACATAAAACATAACCTAACTAACATAACACATAAGCATCACATATTCACTCTATTACGTATAAACATAATCCCTAGTGGATTGCCTAAAACTTAATCTTAATGCCTATAAAGTATTTAATAAAAACCACTTATCGTCGAATGCAACTCCTAGCATATACTCAGATAGTATTTTTTTGTAAGTAAACCTCTATGTCAGTTTCTGAAAATATCACGTGTACAAGGGCGTATAACTCTCTCGGATGCAGTTTTCCCCTATTGGGATCATAGACTGGTAACGAGAGAGAGGTCAGTCCTCTCTCAACCAGAAAATCCCTAAGTCGAGTCAAGGCCAATACCAAGCTCTCTGGACTTACATGTTGCTTATCAGTGGTCTTAGTAACAAGAAAACACAAATATTTCCCTGGTATCTCTCATGCAACACGGGGCAACGCTATCATCCCTCCCACACCAGGCCTCTGTTTCCATAAAAACTCGATATTCTTATATTCTCTTTTAAAGTCAGCCGCTAGTGCTGTTTTGAAGCTTACATCCGCGGTTATCGCTATAGCGCATGTACGTTCCGTGAGTATGAAATCGCCGTCCGTTATGACGATATTGTTTGAGTAATGGTTCGGTAGGTCGAAATAAGATTCAAAAATCCGTCCGAAAGGTGGTTTTTTAGCGTTGTCGCCTTCCGTTTCCAGTTCTCCGGTTTCTCTTGCCGATTTTAATTTTTTAATGATCAGGTTTTCGGTGTGGGTGAGTCCTACCCCCACTCCCCGGACAAAATATCCATCGACGTCCCGGTCGATCGCCCAAAGTCAAGCAGATCGAGGTTGGATTGCGGAACGCGTAGAGGGCCATCTGGAGCGACCCAGTTGGACTAGGTATTGTCATGGCTGACGTATTTGATGCCGTCTTTATCGACATCCTGAATCGTCAAGATCATCTCTTTGAGATCTGCCGGCAGATCGTGGAGCCATTCAAGCACTCGCAATTTCGTTAATTCTTGCTCATGAGTCTCTTCCACCTCTGGTTCGAACTCTATTTCTGGTTCGGAGCGATCGTCGATCCAATCATGATCTATGTCTTCACCAAGACAATCTCTTTTGGCACCGCCACTTCATCCAATCCTACCAGCGAGTCCATCATATCACTTTAAACCATCCTGTCTATGACGAAATCCTCGCCATACGGATTGTACTTCTTCTTGTTCCTTCCTCTCTTGCTCTAGCGTGTCTCCATGGTGAGAGAAAAGTCAGGTTGTATTCCTTTGTCAATTTCAGTTTGTTCTGGGCAGTCCCAGTCCTCTTTGGCATAATGTAGTTTCGTCGTCCACTTCTACTCGCACGGTCAACTCCAGGTCCAGTGGTAGATCGCAATCATCCACCACCTCATTCCCGTCGTTTTTGTCGCGAGTACCCCTTTTATTCACCTCACAAGCAGGATCCACTATCAAATAGTCTCCCTCTTGCATGTCCGCTGGGATGCACCAGTCCTCTGATGAGGCATTGTGTGGTTTGATGCTTTCGCAATGAGCTGCTCTTTCAGTGCTCAATCAATAAAAACGACCTCCTTGGTGCACCTCTGTTATCTGAAATGGGCCGCGCCATTTCTTTAATAATTTTTTGGTTCCTTTTGGTGGAACTACTTTGGTTGTTTTTGGTTCCTTTTGGTACGTTTACGGTGCTGTTCTCTTCCCTTCATAATCGGGGTAGAAGAACGTCAACGGAAGCGCTTTCTCGTGATTAGTTAGCATCATATGCGGACTTATTACCGTGGTGGAATGTTATGTGCTGTTGTAAGCGCCCATCACTTGCGCAAGTACCTGTCTCAGTCATCCATGTAGCGTGAGCAATAAACTCTCAACATGGATACCAGTGTGCGATTTTGCTTTTCAACTAGGCCATTCGTTTGTGGGTGATAAGTGGTCGAGTGGGCCTGTGCCACCTGTGACCTCTTCACTAACTCCTTCGTGATTCACCCACGAACGCTTTACCATTGTCCGATTGGAATGTGATGGGGTAGCCGTGCCTCGCTATCCACACATTTATCAAATGGTCGCACGTTTCTTCTGCCGATGCTGTCATGCAGGGGGCTGCCTCCGCATATTTCGTAACAAGATCGATCATTACCAGCACCTGATTATAGCCCGTGGCTGTCATGCAAATCTTCTGATAATCAATTTGCACCACTTCGACATGTTGACATGACAGGCATGCAGAGATCCACTTCTCACAAGCCTTCTTCAAACCAGACAATTCGAATCGTTTCTGTATCCTGTTGTACACTTTGTCCACGCCCTGATGGCCCATCTGATCATGTGAACGGAAGAGCAATTTGGTCTGGTATAACTGTGGTAACACTATCGAATTGTACTTGTAAAGGACCTTGTCCCCCTCTTTACGTTTACAGGCTACGATTCCGTCTTTGTTCAGGTACAACAAATCTTTTCTTTTCAGGTAGAACTGCTTCAAGATCTTATATCTCCTTTGTTAGGTGCTCCATTCTCAATCCATCTCTTCAGATTGCTCGTCATTCTATCATTTCTTTGAGCCCTGAGGAGATCCGACAGCCGGTATCTGGCTTTCAGATACGTCTTTACCACGTTCAGTTGCCCGCTCATCCTTCCCGGAGCATGAGCATCGTCCATCAACTTAACACACCATATCTTCTTCAAGGGTGTTGCTTCCTGAACGGATGGCTCCAGATTAGTACGGACGACCGTACCATGTAGTAGTAATCTGTTTGGGCGTTTCGAAACTGCTATCAGCTCGAGCTCATCGGCGGCATTACCCACCACAGTGCCCTCCTCATCGGAGGTGTACCTGTCTCTGTCCGGATCTTGATGCATTTCTCGGTCCAGCCCGCGCTGTTTCCAGTCCACCAACAAGGAATGAATCGCATTCTCCGATACATCAGATTTGGAAGTAGTCTCAGATGGGGCCTCGAGTCATCACTTGAGCCGAATGATTCCACACCATCATGTTCCAATCTGTCTGCGATGTTTCTCGACTTGCCGGACAAAATTCGACCCTTGGTCGCTTTGAATCCGACTCCCCGGACAACATTCTATCCCTTGGTTGTCTCATCAACCTCTCCCCGGACAAGTCGGGCTCGAAGGTGCCTGACTCCCCGGACATTGTCTCGTCCCCGGAAGAACAATCTGAGCTCGGCTCGTACTCTTCTTTTGCATCCATGAAATGTACTTTTCTCGTGAAACTGGATCTCGACTTGACCCTGACTTCTTCAGTGGCATGGACTGGGTCAATGTCCGATGTTCCGTGAGCGAAGTCCTCAACAAGACACATTTCGGCATTGAGTTCACCAGCTGGTTCACTATCAACCGACAATCCCGTTCGAAACCTCGACTGCGAATGATCACTGGCCTCTTCTCCGTTTTCTCAGTGACGGTCAATCGATGCATAGTTTCCATCCATTCACGATCATGTCTATCGATTTCCCTATCTAGCAAGTCACGGAGCTTCCTCATGACGTCCGGCGCCACGTTCACCGTCCTGTTTAACAGAGCTATGCTGTTTATACCCAACCTGGTAAGCTCCTGCTGTACCAGATTGGATCGGACTAGCAAATCCAGCGGAACGGGTTCACCCCTGGCTAAAACCTTTATCTCAGCGGCCGTTTCCACTGGAAGTTCAAGGTGTCCTGGTATAGGGTGCCCTGACTTATCCAGCCACCTAGTGAGTGGTATTTTGTCGTAGGTCTCCTTGTCTAGGAATGAAAATCCGTCTTTGATCTCCGCTTGGTTAGCCTGCTTCACCTCGAGGCACTCGTAGAATTCTGTCTTTTTTCTGAGGCTGTCAGCATTCTGGTGCTTGTCACGGGTACGGTGCTCGATGTTCATGTGGTATCCATCTAGGCGCACGATCCAACGACCAATGTAACTTTGGTCCATCGAATAGGTTTTCAGCCGGCAAGGGAACGATTATCCACACGCAACTTGAAGGGAGCACTCCCCAAGTAGGCCCTGTGTTTCTCCACGAAAGTGATCACCGCGAACATCTCCGCTTTTGGTGCGCCGTACTTCATCTCAGTATCGCTCAGGACCTTACTTCCGTAGGCTATCGACGGAGAACCGTTCTACCATTCCACTCTTGCTCCTGGTGAAGTATGCCCGATATCGCAACCACTGATGCATCCGTGTCTAACACAAACATCCCATTCTCCGTTGGCATGCCGAGGACCAGTGCCTCGCAAAGTTCACGTTTAATGTTCTCAAATGAAACTTGTGCCTCATCAGTCCAAGTGAATTTTTTGCCCTTATTTCTCATCAAATGCTGCATGGGGTATTTTTTGTCGGCCTATCCCTTGATGAATTCTCGATAATAATTAGCAAACCCCAAAAAGCTCATCAGTTGTGTATCTGTCTTGGGTGCCTTCCAGGTCAAGACCGCTTCGACGGCTTCGGGATCCGGTCTCACTCCATGCTTATCCACCAGGCGGCCCAGATATTTTATGGAGTCTCTGAGGATCTCACACTTTGAGGGTTTACGCTTCAGACCCGCCTGCTTCATGCAAATAAACATCTCATCCAACCTCTCTATGTGATCCTCCAGGGCTGGTGTTGCTATCACGACGTCATCGACGTAACACATGATGAGGTTCCCGTATTTCTTTGTCACACTCGTGAGTGCCTGGGCCATCAGTCGCTGGAATGTGGCCGTCGCGTTGCACAATCCGTACGGCATCCTCTTCCACTGGAACAATCCCAGCTCGCACGCGAAGACCGTTTTTTCACGATCTTGCTTTCGGAGTGGCACTTGCCAGAAATCCGAGCCCAAATCTAACGTCGTGAAGAACTTCGCGTCCCCCAGCTTGGAAAGGCTCTCATCGATGCGGGGAATTGGGTATGCTTCCTTCATTGTCACTGCGTTCAGATAACGGAAATCACAACAAAACCTGAGTTTCCCCCTTTCTTTTTAGCCATGACCACGCCACAAGCCCACGGGGACTTCGACGGCTCGATCATGTCGTACTCCATTAACATCTCGATTTCCTTCCTGCACGCTTCCGACTTATGAGGGGTCATTCTTCTCGCCCCTTCCCTATGAGGTACCGAGCCCTCGTCTATCTCAATCTCGTGTTCTACAAAATTGCAGCAACCTATGTCGGCCTTATGCTTTGAAAAAAACGTCTGCATTCCGATTTAGCACCGCCCTAAGCGAATCTAGTTCTCGGTCTGATACGTTATCCTTCAGATATTCTATCTCTGTTTCTGTCGGTATCTCGGGAAATTTCGAACAACTAGACAACCCATCATCTGTCTCCGACTTCATTGAAAACAATTTCATAGAATATTTCAATTCATTTATTGTCTTCAGTATACATTCTTGGTTCGCGTGCAAGGCACATTTAGTTACATCAAACGTTTTCAAGTTCTCCACACTCTGAAAGTCTGTGTTCAGAGGCAATGCGTAGCCAAATTTCTTTCCCCTCTGTATTGTCACTGTGGTTGCTTCTGTGTTCAACAACACACTCACACACAGTCCGCTCTGAGTGAGTGAGAAACTTCTTCCTAAAATAGCCGAGCTCTTACTGTTTGGATTTGGTACCAGACACACCTGTCTGTCATTACTGAGTTCAATTAGATTCCTCATCCTAAACCTCGCCACCACGGCTTGGTTTGGTTTCAATCTCACTTTTCGATCCAGAAAAATCGGCACCTTAGCCTGGTTAATTAAGATCTTATTAAGAGGTTTCTTTTCATACTTCCTCTCAGGATCTTTGATCCTGATCAACCCGTCATTGAGGTCGATCGTGACATCAAAGTTTCGTACGAAAACCCTTCTCAGGGTGAATTGATCGGATTCGTCCAAATTTTCCACCACCAGGAAGCTCATCCAAAGATGTCTTCCTCCAAGCTGCAGTGATCTAATCGGGGTCCGTCCTGTCACGTAGATTTCTCCCTGACTAGCAGCTGCCAGTCTGACATTTGTCGATATCAGATCCGACCTGTTAAAGCCCATATCAGTCCAGGTGCTGACAGACATGACGCTGACCACTGCACCCGTGTCTAACAGTCCTTTTACTGAAAGTTGTCTGCCCTACACATCTAGCACGTGTGCTGCCAGATCGGCCTCGCAACCTATGTCGACCGCATCCTGTTCAAGCATGGCATTGTGTCCGATTCGTCGCACCTTCAGCTCTTCTTGGCCAATGTATATCCGGCCCACCTGATCACTGGCATCAGTCACGTGAGCCTTCGTGTAGATATTAATGCCATCTACATTCATCAGAATCGGATATGGGCCATGGACTTCGATGTAATGTCCATCCACTCTCATTAGCCTCGGACCTCCTGTCGTGAGCAGCGCTCGCACTGCCCTGGAGTCCAACTTGGGATCCTTCTCCCTCAGGTAGTCCGCATAAATGTCCAGGTGTACCAGCGTAATTTCGGACGGTTCACTCAAGTTCTTGACCACCGGGCGTCCTGCGACCGAGATAATTGACATTATCTTCGTCCCTTCTTTCGTCATGCCAAAGGTTTTACCCGATATATCATTTAGCTTTAGTCCAGTCTTTCTGGGTCCCCGCTTTCCAGTTCCGACCTCACCCATTGCTCAACTTCCTTCGTGGCCTGTTCCTGTTGGACATTCTTTAACGCTGTCCTCGCTGCTAAGCCATAATCCACCTTGAGCGGGCCGGCCGACTCTGCCTCCAGACTCGAGGCTACCACCTCTTCAGGCAAGGGGGCAAGGTCTTCACCTTCTTAGTCGTAAAGGTGCTTGGTGTCGTTTCTTTTCTCCGAGACTCAGCCTCGTTCATCAGACGTGCTCGACTGGCTTTGACACCTGAAAGCGCCTCTTCATGACGGGGATGTTTCGCATCCGCCAATGCATGCCAAAACTGAGTGCAATTCAACTACAGAAGAAGCACCTCGGTCCGTACTTCATTATGAGTTCTCTGACGTACTCTTCGTGGTCCTCGTCGGTCGCCTCAACGTCATCGAGAAAGTAGCCTATCACTTTCATGTTCTGTTTATAAGCAGAACAGGCGGAAACATGGTGGTACATAGAGCCACAATTTGCGCATGACCTCCTCTTATCCATGTCGTCACGAGGTCTGTACCAACTGGAGTTCGCGCCAGTGTTTGTTCCGCTGTAGTTGCCATAGTTGCTGTAACGGTTTTGCGCCCTCGGCTTTATGAAAAAGTACTCACGCGACTTCATACGCAAATCATCGGGCGTGGGTACCTGGTCAAGCGACAGGGTGAAGTGTGTGGCTAGCATGGTTTTCAGCTCGTCACTCTTTACTCCATCCATGAACTTCGAAGCAATCGCTAAGTTCCGCTCCGATATTCTCTCATCGGGATTGGTTCACCTTCTGAGTAATTCAAGGCCGTCCGAAAACTTGTCTATGGATTCTTCATCTCTTTGACGCCTATTCTTGAGCTTCACCATAGACTGATGCCCTTGTACTCCAGAGCCGAAACGGTTCAGCAGGATGTCGAATATCTTGCGAGCGCTGTCTCGTTCATTGGCCCTCTTCGCCATCACACAATTTAGGGCGGTACCCTCCAGGTTGCTTGTCAGTGCGCTGCATTCCCGTTTTTTGAGGGATTCTCTTCTTCAAAGTGCAACTTCATCGCCTCTATCCAAGTATCAATGCAACCGTCTGACTCGTCTTTGTATGATTTCGGCTTTTTGAGTGTCCTTCTTGACCTCTCTCCTCTCTCGGTTGACTTCGAGAGCTTGGTGATGAATGTTTCGAGCGATCCATTCAGAGGCTCAAACATCGAAGCATACATCGTTGTGTCCTGTGAGACCGTAGTCAAATGTGGCACTGATCTGACTTGTGGCACAGTGGGCAATCTAGTCTCCGGGATGGCATCCGCCTCCGGCGGGACCGGGTTTGTCCAACCTGGCCTCGATGGCTGCGTGCTCCATCTCCAGCATTTGCCTGGCGTGAACGCTCCCTTGAGGCTGAACGCTTCTCCCGATTGCTCCCGTTTAAGATTTCGTCAAGCTTCCGCATCATCAGGTCAGATTTGGCATCTAACCTTGTTTCCAGGCTAGTCATCGTGTGAGCTTAGTTATTGTCTTGATCGTTCAATAATCGCTCGATCTCTCTCGTCATCCTAACTTCTATTTCTTCTGACTCCTTGTTCGCCTGAGCCAAGCCCTCCGCCAGGCATTGACCGGTGTTGCCAATCAATTGAGCCTGACCGACTCTCGCCTGCGACTTTACTTGTGTCAGTTCATCTCGCAATTTCTCTTGACCCTGGTGAGCTCTCTCCTCGACTTGATCTATTCTCTTAGTCATGTCCTGTCGCAGTTCTTCCAGGCCTGTTATTAGGCCAGCAAACATGTCGCTTATATCACCCGCCGCCCCCAACGACGGGGTTAGGCCCAGAGAAGATGAGGTCAATTGCGGTTGCAGCCTGGTACTTGATGACGCGCCGCCCTTTTGCTCGCCCATCGTAATCATCAATCTGTCGAACGTTGAGGACGCTCCCATCGTTATCCCATCAGACATGGGCCTGGTCGGCGAGGCGGACAACGCCTTCCTGCTCATGTCGTTCCTTGGGCACGGCGTGAAATCCACATCCGGATGGGTTAACTCCGGATGTTCATAACTGGAAGATAGACCTTCAGTTCGTAATGAAGCCATGCGCTCATCGTACAAAGACTTCCAGCTCTTCTTGGCTTTCGAACCCGTTTGTTCTTCACTCGGACTTATACTCGACATCATCGCATTTTTGCTCTGCTTGACCAGAGATGATTGTTTTTTCCTCCACTTGTGAGTCTTAGTCTCCGATTTGGACATTCCGCTGAATAACACTTCTTCTCGCGGCTCGACCTCGGAACGCTCCGAGGCCTCTTCCGTCCTTTCGATTTCCTCCCCTTCAAGGTCCTCACCTGGCTCAAAGTCGGGTCGGATGAGCGTTTGTTCCTCTTCGTCGAAGGGGTCCACAAGCGCCTCGCTCGCCGGTCCGACCTCGGCACTTCGCCCTTGACTGCCATCGAGGTTCTTCTCGCTCCTTAGTCTCATTCCGTTCACCGAAAGATCAGCTTGACCTTAGGTCGATCCGTTGTCAGCAAAAACGTCGGAAGCGCTGCTAAACGAAGATTGGCTACGTCTAGTTTTAAATTTTCGCGTGCTTACCTCGCTCAGCCTGTGAATCTTGGTAGTCGATCCTAACGAGTCTCTACGCTGCATATTTTGTAATGAACAGTAATATTCGCACAAATTAATGGCAATGCACACGTACCGCAAATAAATTCAATTTAATTTACTTAACGCTACCTACTCGACTTCTTCAATCTCAAGACTGCTCCCTAGATCTTTTGGTGATGATATTAGTGACTCAGCTAAGGTTACACACGGAGCTTGCTTAGTACTAAGATAATGCTAATCCACCCAGTTGCCTAGTTTTACCGCCATACTCCTCGCAAATCACTGCTTTGTTGAAATCAAACAATCTACTGTAAAAAAGCAGTGATAATTCAGGAATTAATAAATAAAACTTAGTCTTAAAGAAAAAGACTTCCCTCGATCGGAACACTCCAAAAGAACGAAGCCCAGGACACAGTCTTTTCAAGTGAGTGTGTATTTGCCTAATACACCCACCGAGGTCTTCTTATAGGTGTCCTGCGATTGCCCGAGCTGTCCTACCAAGTTGCTCAAGGCAACCTCTGATCGAAAATCTCCAAAGCCTATGAAAAAGCTCCCCCACACCCGGGACGCCCCAAGTGCACGAGAGCAGGGAACAACTTTTCTTCTCAAGTGAGTGTGTATTTGCCTGATACACTCACCGAGTTCTTCTTTTATGTGTTCCCGGATTGCCCGAGCTTTCCTATTAAGTTGCTCAAGGCAACCACTCAACCAAAATAACAATCAAAAAAACTTTGGTTCGGGTGCTTGCGTCAGACCCGATCTAGAACCCAAAGTTGATCACAAATCTCCGGGTCAAATGGGCTCCTGTGATCCTAATATGCACGCCCGTTGGTAGTTGACCTTTATTCCGATTATAAATGGATATTCTAGTTGCTCAAATTTCCCCAGAAGGTACCCCTAAACTTTCAATAAGGAGGGTTGTTAAGAGGCTTAAGTCACTCTGGAGGGTTACTTCGGAGGGTTGTCAAGACACTTAGCTTACCTCGGGGGGTTACTTCGGACGGTACCTTAATCACCCAAGTTACTTCGGAGGGTCCCCTTAAACTCACTAAGGAGGGTCAATAAGAGGCTTAATATGCTCCGGAGGGTTACCTCGGAGGGTTCCTTCCAAATTCTTCGAATCTCACTTAAAATGTTCTCCAAGTAGTCTCAAAAGGTGTCGAAACAAGCTAAACTCTCTGTGGGGGGTTGTTTTAGCTTCTTCGGAGGGTCTCGTGGAAAGTTTCCACAAAGGAGGGTTGCTAAGGAGCTTAGCTGACTCCGGAGGGTTACATCGGAGGGTTCCCCAAAAATCAAGAAAACTGGTTATTCTACCGCGGTAAAGCCTCCGAATGCGGTATAACTGACTTAAAACCAGGTTGGCTGACACGGTCAACCTTCCCAGTAGTTTGAAAAGGTGATCTTATAAAACTTTCTGCCGCTCGGAGTGTTCCCTAAAATTCGGACCCTCCGAACTAACAAATTCTAAAAAAAATTTCTTTTCCGATATTATCAACCCAAAAACGGCTGCAGTGGGGGAAAATGATCAAAAATTTCGCTTAATGGTATCAAAGTTATCCCAATCGGTTGGCTAGTCTTTGAGAAATTGCCAAAAACGCGTTCGTTAAAATGGCCTTTTTTCACCACCTATATAGGTTCTGAAAGACTTTTTCCGCAATTCCTATTGAAAGTGCCTAAAAATAATTGAAACGAGCGTGGTAGCCCCGTAAGGCACTAGAACAATGCAAAAACCGGACCAAAAATTGGTTTGGAATCAAAAATTTGGCCAATAACTATCAAATTTGGACCCTCCGATTCCTTCATTTTCCAATCTTTAAGTCGTTAGCTCTATCCACGGAGTTAATCGGAGTGTTTCTCAGAAAATTCTCTAGTAACCGAGCACGGTATGCTGGAATACTCCTGACGCAAAATATTTTATTGCTCTAACTCTAAAAACTCAAAAACTCGATCCCCAAAACATATTAACAAAATTCGGAAAATTATCAAAACTTTGATCGAAGAATTTTTGTTTTTTCTAACTTCTACTGAGTCCTTTTTCACGCGGTTTCTTTAGTCAGAGGAATCGAAATACGTAGTAAAACCCTGTTTGAAAGCTTTTTGCTGTTCGGAAAAACTCCGATATCCAAAATTTTGGGGGTCATCGGTAATTTTTGACAAAATTGGGGGGTTTCTCGGGTCTAAATAAAAGATAAGTAATATATAGTAGGGACAATAATCTATTAATAGTCATTAATGAATATTACTATACCCTCCTTTGCACCAAAACACCCGAATTAAGACCCTTAACTCGGAAATTCGTGATCGATGGAGGATACAATCGGACCGTGCCACTCGTGCCCCCAACTCTTAATTTTTAATGAAATAGTACCCGAACGATACTAAAATTCTTTCAACGATAACCAACAGTCGTTGTGGATGTTGTCTCTGGTGCCCCTGTTGATTGTGGACCACGTCGGTCAGCTTGCCACTCTACCCTCCGGTCACCGGCAAAATCATCATTAACGTGCTTAAATACTCAAATTACACTCAAGGGAGGGTACCCAACCCGTCACCAAAATACACAATCTTTCTATCAGAAATGATATAAATGAATCTGAAACAACAAGAAATAGGAAGGTCACGTCACATCTTGTCCGGAAAAAACATATAAACTGTCACTTTATGTTTTTTATAGTTTTTTTGGTCTTTTTTGGAATTTTTACTGTTTTTTGTATTTTTTGTTCTCAAATATATTTCTTTTTGATTTTTTCTTGGTTATACACAATTTTTGTTTGGTTTTACTCTTTCTCTTTAATTGTTTTTGGTCCTGGGACCTAGGGACAAGCGGGCTCATGACTTGCCAACTAACCCTCCGGCCCCCGGAATTTTCGGTCTTAACTAAGTTAAAAAGCTAAATAGCACTAGGCGGAGGGTAGGTACCTTTCCCCTAGTACAACAAATGTCACTAAGGCCACTAACTCGGGCATACGCCGGGAGCGGAGGGTTTGTCGCTGAAACGTTTGCTGATCATGATGGTCTCATGCCTTTAACAGGTCCACCCAGGAGCGCCATAAAAACGTCTTTGTAACATTCGCCCAAATACTACACAGTGACAGAGCGTAGAAAAAACATTTATTAATGATTCGCAGGCGTCAGTTACCTTAATTCTACTCGTTGTTCACCGTCTCGACCTTGCCAGTTGATTTTCTGGTCTGTTTAGGGCTAAGTAAAAAGTTACTATTTTTAGGCCATCAGTCAAACGACTTTTGATCAGCTTTCGTTTACATGCGAACACAACCACATCGCTGGGTCTCGGATCCTCAGACTACGTGATTGCTATTAAAAACACGGCTCGAATACCCTATTTTGATATGTTTTTGATGTCAGTTCTAAATTAAATCCATTGGAGATGGATTGACCCTTTCCTCTTCCTAGCTACTCATATTCAAAAATAGGAAAACAATACCGGTGTTAATTCAAATTTTTATGGCATCAGAGTAGCTAAAAAGTTAGTTTACTCTAGTTTTTCACCATATATCAGTCTCTGGGGGGCCGAGCCTCCGCTTCCGTGTTTTTCTTGTATCAATGTCGTTATTACTCTCAATTCGTGGCACGGGAGGGTACTGCTCAATATTCTTCCCCACTGAAGCCTCCTTCCCCACTAATTTCTTCCGCTAAGTGTCTTATCGTGCGTGATCTTCACGATACGAGGCTTTGTGTTTTTATTGTCTTCGTGCGATTTTTTTCACTAAGTTTGCTGTTGTTCTGATTTTATCACTCTTTCTAGTCAAAATGGCAGTTTTTTGTATTTCTGAGAAATTTCAGTTCGTTGAAAATTTAAAATTATCGAATATTCCGACCCTCCTTCGCAGCAATTTTCAGTCCTTAAGACCTTTACTTCTATGTTTACGTGCTTCGGAAGGTTGCGCTGTGTCAGTGTGGCAGAATGGCACAATTTTGTTTCAGAACTGTTGGAATGGCATACAACCATTTCATCAATGAAGTTATACCTCATTGCCACCCCACTTACGAACAGGCAATATTGCTAAAATTTTAGGTGTCTAGAAAATCTACATTAAGAAATTTTGCCATTCAATAATATAGGTTGAGACTTAAATTGGACTTAAATCTGAACTACTCGTACACCGAGATCTGATAAAAGAAAAAAGTTTGGGTTGGGATTCTCAGGTGAGTTACTGTGGACAAGTTTGATGGTCCTTTGGGAACTAATGAATTTATCATGGTGTTCAAGTCCAAATGCTGTTTCGATATTGCGAGCGACGCAAGATATATAAAGAGAACTGACCGCGGAGTGCATTTTGCGAAACCTCAACACCATCAGTATTTAGATGACTACAGCCTCTAGGAGCACCCGAGAGAAGATTGTGGAGTTGCCTGGCTGGGGACCCGGGCTAAACATAGTAGCTGTTTGGCGAATATCTGCGGACTGGAAGGTCAAATTTGTGAAGGTCTTGACTGTGTGAAAATACTTCCAAGGCAGCATAAGCAAGTAATTATGCTATTTGGAAACAAAGACGGAAACAGAATTAGAAGCAGATTCTCAAGCAGTAACCGAAGTGAATCTAGTGACTGTTCTAGGATTCAGCAGCATGTTTGGTTCTCTAAAATCACTATCTAACCTAGAGCAGAAGCATGCGAATGTCACTGCCATTAGTGTAGAAGTGAAGACAAAAATCAGACAGTCGCTTTTCGCCAGAACAAATTGGATAGAACAACAATTTTAGCTGATCAGATGCAGAAAAAACGATCAAATTCGGAATTATTGGAACAATAGAAGAAGACGCTTCGAGTTGCAACGATTCTTCGGCTATACTCGTTATATAGCAAACCCCCCGAACCAGCAGGACTAACGGGAGAACTTGTCACCCTTTCTGATCGTGAAGGACTTGTTTCATCACTCGGAATCAGGAAGTTTCTAACAATCTTAACAACCTTAGCTTACCTGACTGGCCTGAATTTAACTTAAATTAACATCGGATTCATTTTCAGATTATGAGAAGCTAAAGATTGAGTTGAAGGGTCGATCCATCTCTGACTGATATGATTTTATCTACTGAATAAAAACAATAGTAATATGATAATCAAGCCCTGTTTTAAGGAGTGACCTCGAGGTCTGGGTATACTGAAATTCAGCTATAAATCCAGTATTTTGCATGTATTTAGGATTAATTGAGCCGTTCGGCCGATAGTTATTGGGTAGTAACGATTTTGTCGACCCGATATTACGAGAACCACACATTGAACTGGCTATGGTAGAGACGATTAAAAGCATGTGAAGCTCTGTTTAGGCGCTAGCCAGTCGTTTTAGAACCTAGTTTTTCTTTCCGTCGGTATGTACTTACACGCGATTGTTACAAATTTCACAATTAGGATCGTTACCATGAAATAAAATTCGTTTCATCGAATCATGAAATTCGTTTCGAGGGAAAATGATTTAAGTGTGAATTCGAACGATTTCGGAATAATATCAATCGTCAGGTTAACAAAATGGATATAAATTGATTCACCCTCATTAAAACATCATAACAGACTATCAAGAGGTTCTAAACAAAAATTAAAATCTTTCCACCATTCAAGTTTTTTGCATTATTACATAAGAATTTCGTGATCTTTAGTTTCCGTAAGTTTCTGAAGATTTAAATCTTACTCATCGTTTACATAAACTAACTTTTCAATTTTACAATTTTTTCGATTGACATGTTCGATATTTTAAGCCAAAAATGTTTTCGAATTAAAATCTTGTAGCTGTTAGCTCCCTGCTCCTGATCTCATCCCGCGTATTGATCCCTGGCCTGAGTTTCTTAATATGCAGCGCTTCCAACGTTACGAGTTTCATTGCGTTATTTGAATGATCTATTATCTCCCAATTCAATTGTGCAGTGGTCGCTTCCTCCTCACACTGACGTATGTGAATGCCAACAGGCGAGTCCTCTTTCTTGTGTTCCTCAATTGTGGCAAATTGTCGAACAATTTGTCCAACAGAGGTGGAATTATATCCACAACAAGACAGTTTGTAGACCACTTTAGATTTCAGATCACGGGAGAATGACGAATAAAGGGCGGGAAGAGCGGTTTTCATTTTACTGGTCGTACACACAATTTCTGCGGTGGTGATGCTGCGCACCTTGTTTGCAAACAATTGACTTTGATTTCCTCGATGTCGAAGCATGAGCATTGGGGGTTTTTCGTCTCGCTTGTCATCGGTTGCTAGGGTTTCTGTCTTAATTTGTACTATTTTTGCTACAACAATTTTGCCTGTGGCCTTTTGCCATCTACATTGATATCAATGACTAGAAAAGCCAATTCACCGTTCTCGTTTAGTGTTTCAAGCGTGAATTGTAGGTTAGGGTGCAATTTGATGGCAGCATAAAATACCACGCTCGATTAGCCTTTAACAGTCCTTACAATATTTTCAACAGATCGTAGGTAAAGCTTCACATCTGTCATCGTCAGCTCCCATTCACGCCTCTCATTGCACAATTTGCAGAACCAAATTTTTTCTGATATGCCTTTGTAATCCTCATTCAAAATACCACCACAATCTTTACGATACCAATTCAAATAATCCTCACATTCCACCCTTCTTTTGCAGTTTGGGCATTTTCAGTTCCTGTCCTCTAGGATATCAATCTTTTGAGGGATATTTATAACCAGATCTTTTTCATAGTCTTTCAACCAAAGGTTTGCCAGAATGAGTGCCAGGGATTCACCCATGGCCAATCCGTCCTTCTGTACGTACCATGTGTCGTTGCACTTAAAATGGACATCACTAACAGCCATGTACAAAAGACGTTTCATTGTACTTCTTGACAATTCAATTGGCTCATTCCGGCTGTATAAATTCTTAAGCGCATTGTAAAGGGCATCATTGAATGGATGTGAAAAAACTGTACACAAATGTTCCACTCGGAGATGCCATTGACATTGCGCTTGAGAGTTTATACAGCCAGAAAGATTCACCTGACTTGTCAAGAAGTACAATCAAACGCCTTTTGTACATGGCTGTTAGTAATGGCCATTTTAAGTGCAACGACCCAACGTGTGTACAGAAAGTTGGATTTGCCACGGCTGCATCCATGGCAGTCATTCTGAGAAACTTTTGGTTGAAAGACTATGAAAAAGTTCTGGCTATGGATAACCCTCAAAAGATTAATATCCCAGAGGACATGAATGTAAAATGCCCAAAATGCAACGCAAGGGTGACTTTCGAAACCAAGGCAGTGGAATGTGAGGATTGTTTGAATTGGTATCATAAAGATTGTGGGGGCCTTTCGGATGAGAAATACAAAGGCATATCAAAAAAATTTTGGTTCTGCAAATTTTGCAAGGAGGGGCGTGAATGTGAGCTGACAGTGACAGGTGTGAAGCTTCTCCTACGATCTCTAGACGATTTTTTAAAGACTGTTAAAGGTGACCCGAGCCTGGTAATTCATGCTGCCAAAAAATTGAACCCCAGCTTACAATTCACGCTTGAAACACCGAATGAGAACGGTGATTTCCCGTTTTTAGACATTAATATGAATGTAGATGGCAACATGCAAGTTGAATGTGGATGGTACCAAAAACCAACGGAAACTGGCACGCTTCTAAAGTTCAGAAGTTGCGCACCATTGCAGAGAAATATAATAGAGGGTACGGTGCACAGGATTTTGAAGAGCACATCTATTACATGGGAACTTTACATAATGCAATGCTGATCAATAGAAAGCAATGAAAAGGAAATCAATACCCAGAGAAGTGGTCATCCAAAATTAAGTCGGAAACATTAAGCAAAACTAGTGGAGCAAAAATAGTACCAACTAAGAAAGAAACCCGGGCAACCGATGACAAACGAGACGAAAAACCCCCAATGCTCATGCTTCAACATCGAGGAAATCAAAGTCAATTGTTTGCAAACAAGGTGCGCAGCATCATCACCGCTGAAATTGTGTGTACGACCAGGAAATTGAAAACCGCTCTTCCCGCCCTTAAGTCGTCATTCTCCCGTGTTCTGAAATCTAATGTGGTCTATAAACTGTCTTGTTGTGGATATAATTCCACGTATATTGGACAAACTGTTCGACAATTTGCCACGAGGGTTTAGGAACACAAAAAAGAGGACTCGCCTGTTGGCATTCACATACGTCAGTGTGACGAGGAAGCGACCACTGCACAATTGAATTGGGTAATAATAGATCATTCAAACAACGCAATGAAACTCGTAATTCGTTGGAAGCGCTGCATATTAAGAAACTGAGGCCAGGGCTCAACACGCGGGATGAGCTCAGGAGCAGGGAGCTAACACTATGATTTTAGTTCGAAAACATTTTTGGCTTAAAATATCGAACATGTCAATCAAAAAAATTGTATTATCGAAAAGTTAGTTTAAGGAGACGCTAAGTAAGATTTAAAATCTCTGAAATTTAAGGAAACTAAAGTTTACAAAATTCTTACGTAATAATGCTAAAATTTGATTGATATTAAGATTTTATTTTTTGTTTATTGTTGTTGTTGTTGTGGTGGATTTTCGCAATGCGAAAGGATTTCTTTCCAATTCTGATCATGTGTGGTAAATCATTCTGCAGTTGTTGCATAGACAATAAAAGGTCCATGAACAGGCATTGTTCTCTTGATAATGTTGTACAAAATAGCTCCACATATGATCTAATAATCTAGCCTTGAGTCCTTCGGGGTTATTGAAATCAATATTCACATCAGAAATATTTGCTCTCATGCACGCACGATACCAGAAATTGTTTCTTTCTTTCTCATTTTGTACTTGTAACAGTCGCCTACTTCGGTCACATATGAGGCTTAAGAAAAATAGGCCCTATAACCATTGGCTCAAGAGTCAGGGACACTATGTCTTGTGTTTTTCTACCTCAAGAACGGTCGGAGCCAATTCGGTTCGCTTGCGACATGAGACTAGAACCCGTTACAGCTTAAAGGCTACTACCAAAATATCACCCCACTCTAGAAAATAAGAACGTCCCCATACTTAGATCTCGAAATACCCAAAATACACGAACGCCATTAAAAACAGGGTCGGAACAATCCGTTAAGTTACTTTTTATTGGACAGTGGAACTTTGATCCATTTCAGATGAATCAACCTAAAACTCGCCTTATCTCGACATAACAATCTTAAAACACACTCGAGAAAATTAAATTAGGGACTCACATGTTGATGCACTCAAGCACAGGGAGTAATTAAATTGATAAGCAACTCAAGAATTAAATAAGATAACTAGATAAGTTCAATACTAATCAGTTTTGATAACAGAAATAAGTTTTGACTCTAGATTTGGAGTTTTTGTCTGAACCATTGGGACACTCAAGCTGTCCACCTTTCCGTTGAAGGTTCACTCTAGTTCAGTTCGAATAATTGTACTCTTCTCTCGCGATTATCTCGTCTCCTATTTCAGGATAAGACGGCTCTACTCGTGTATTATTTTGTATCTGGATATTGCGAATAGCAATTTCCTGCTGTTTTCTTAAGTGTTTTCCCGCAATTGCAAATTCGGTCGTTCTGATTTTTCACTTTGTGTTTTCAGTTGGTGCGAGAAAACTGAGCATGACAGGCTCCATTCGAAATTTTGAAAATTAAAACTTCACTCCAAAATCACGTATTTTCGTGTCCCTCAAGGTCAAACTTCCAGATATAACCGACTGGCACATACTCCCCGGACTCAAGATCGATGTCCTCATCGCGTGCTGTCTCTGTCAGTGAATCCCCAGAAACCCGAGTTTCACTCAAGATACAGTGCCAGTGGTCATTTACAGAAGTTTGCAGCAGACTTAAGTTTATCTACCTTCCAAAATTCACAACCATATAAAATTTTCACACTATCGCTAAACAGCAATCAAAATCTGCACACACCTGCACCTATGAATTCTCGCTTTTTAAGCTGGTAATTTAAAATTTCTTTTGTCCTATTCAATCAGGAAATTTTCATGCAGCATTTTGATTTAAATAATAGATATAGCATATTAAAAACAATATCTCATTTGTTAAAATTTCTTTTTGGTGAACCCAGATTTCATCCGAGTTCACCCTCGAGCCCCCTCCCTCTCAAGACTCAAGACTCTAGAATTTCCTTTTGAGCCACCGGCTCACCTCGTATTCTTCGCCCTCGAGGTACCCGATCCAGATATATTTGACACTGTGACCTGTTTCAATAGTGCCTCTTCGTCATCGGAGCTGATCACAATCTCCTCCCAAGCCTTCAGCTGTTCATAGGATCGCATCCACTCCCTTTGCTCTTGCAATTTCTTCACTTGACTCGGTAAGCTCTTCACTTTCGATTCCCGGTTCAAACAGAAGGAATTGTGAAGACTCAGGCTTACATTTTTCGCCAGGTCCTCTTCTAGTATCGACTCCCTCGCTCTAGTGTTGTTTCTGGATACTCTACCCACCCTTTTCCAGTATTGTGATCGCATTTCGATGGGTCAGCAGAGGTCTCTTGAAGGCATCTGGTCCTATCTCGGCCTGGAACTGTCGATATTCCTTTTGATGTTTCCTAATGTGATCCTTCGTCACCACGTATAACCAGGACGTTAACGTCGCGCGAAACCAAGGAAAGAATCTCAAGCGGCTCCACATGTGTCTGACTTCCATTGGTATGGCGAATACCTTGCATGCGGTCTCGAACAACTCAAGTCTCCTGCTGTAATCTATCGCGTGAATCGACTCTGCTGTTGGCGCCTTCGATTCCCGATACTTTGCTATATTTTCTTCTATCCATCGTAGAGCCAGCATTGTGCTCACCACCAAGATGGTCACTTTTTGTTGATGCTCGGGTAGTCCCAACGACCTGATTTCTTCCACATCCCAGATCAGGCAGAGATTGGCGTGGTCTGGGTACCACACTGTCTGCGCCAGACAGTGGCATGGACAATCCCCGTGTGTGAGGTCGATGCTCCTAAGATTGCGTTCTCCCGAGGCTTCTAGGAGAGGCTCAAGTTCCATCATTTTCTCGTGCTCTTTGTTCCTGTAGATGCTCAGTTCTCAACATATCCAGTTCCCTCCGCGCTTGGTCCTTTTCGACGACCGCTTGATCCCTTTCAAGTTTCGCCTGATCTCTCTCAAGCTTCGCTTGATCCCGGTCGAGGTTCGCCTTGTTCCTCTCCCGCTGAGTCCTCTCAAGCTCTCTCTTCATGATGCTGAGGTCTGGATACGCTTCCCCCGTTTGTTGCGCTCGTGACATCGATGGTATCTTACTCGTGCTCGGGCCCGTGGATCTGACTGATGGTCTGACCGGCAGTGGGAACTCCCCTGCACCATACTCAGTATTGTTACTCAAGCCAGGGTTCCTTGCCAAGTCGAACCCCCTTATTGCTCCATCCACGTTCCAGGACAGCCACCTGGTTTGCTCTTGATTGGATATTCCATCGGTGGTGTAGCCCACCATCAAAACCGCTTCTATCGCAGACTCCCGGCACTCGCCCTGTTCCTCCAACTGGAGGATGGCATTCAGCATCACTGCCATTCTCTTATCCACTTGAGTGTAATCCAGGTCCCGCAGACGTCTGTACAACTCATCAAGTGTGGGTTTTTTCAAAGCCGATGGCATGGACTTCCAGAATCGATCTGCCATTTCTGTAATTTCCAGATGATCTTGAGTTTTAGCAACTTGAGTTTCACCTGAGCAACTTGAGTTTTACCTGAGCAACTTGAGTTTTACCTGAGCAACTTGAGTTTTCTTGAGTTTACTTGAGCAACTTGATTTTACTTCTTGAAGCGTCGTTCAATTTGCGTTTCCTTTCTTCAATTGAATACATTTGGGTAGTCAATTTGACTTTACCAAATCAATCTGAAAATAACACCCGATTTTTAGACTAACCGGCTGTGTTCCTAACCTAAAAACCCCCTTCACTACTATAGCTAAAACCCTTTCCTTTTCGTCCTACAAAAATAGTTCAATTGGAAATTTTCTAAAAACATGCAGATTCATTTTATGTTTTAGCACCATCAATCATTTAAAATATTAATTGTCATGCCAATCACTTCTAAGATTCTTTACCTGTTTTGTACCCCCACACCTAACTCGAGATTCTTCCCTCATGCCCAACTCGAGACCCCTGTGTACCCGACTCAGGCGATGCTCAAGTAGTATTTCTTGTGAAGATGCACCATTATCTCAGTTTCTGCGAAGACCACGTGTAGGATAGCGTACAATTCCCTTGGGCTCAATTTCCCCTTGTTTGGGTCATACACCGGCATTGAGACCTCCGTTATCCCTCTTTCAATCATGAAGTCTCGTAGTCTTGTTAGTGCCAACATCACGTGTTCGGGATCGATCGTGTTCCTGTCATTGACCCTCGTCACTAGGAAGCACAGGTATTTGCGCGGCCATTCGTCCCAGTCCCGGTCTCTGTCTAAACAGAAACTCCACGTTCTGGTACTCTCTCTTGAAGTCAGCCTCCAGTCTTGATTTGAAACTCATGTCCGCGGTGATACAGATTGCGCTAGTCCTGTCTGACAGAATGAAGTCACTATCCGTTATCAGGATATTTTCTGAGTATTCGTTTGGTATTTCAAACATCGTTTTGAAATTCCGTCCTATGGTAGGCTCGGCCTCCTCCCCTTCCAGTTCCAGTCCGCACGTTTCTCTCACTTCTCTGAGTTTCTTTATCATTAAATTTTCGGTGTGGGTAAGTCCTACCCCCACTCCTCGGACAAAAATATTTATCGACGTCCCCGTCGATTATGCTGGGTCTGAATTCTCTGGCGGAATATCGAGCGGGCTGTCTGTTGCCGTACAGCCGAAAAGAGGATTTTCCGTTTTCATATGTACTTCCCCGCTGATATGTCAACTTGCTGTGTGCTCTGTCCTTCCTCGCTTCCGTTCTTGACATCAGGCATCCATTCTAATATCCTCAGGTTCCTATTCTCCCTCCTCTCTATCTCGCTCTGTTCTAAATCCGTCTCCTGTTCCGGTGTCGAGTAGTCTTCCTGTGGGTAGTGTTCATTATCATCGATGATCTGCCATTCACCATCTGCCGCCAGCTCGCCCACACTTATTAGTTCTTTGCCTAGGTCATTGGGCTGTATCTTGTCGATCAGGAAATCGTCCCCATACCTGTTGTACCTCATGCCTGTGCGTTTGCGATTGCCACTCCTTGTCCCCGCTGGTATTGACAAGTCTGGTTCAGTCCACTTCGGCACCTCACCTTGCTCCGGATCGTTCCAATCTTCTTCCAAATAAGATTCCGCTTCAGAGTTCGCGTCTATTTTTTCATTGTCATCCAAACTCAAGTTCTCATTGCCATCATTCTTATCTCTGGTGCCTTTTTCGTTCACTTCACATGCTGGTTCCACCAGTAGGTAATCTAGTCCCTCCATTTCCTTTGGTATACACCAGTCTACTGGGGATGGGACATGAGGCTTCAGGTTCTCATAATGTGCTGCTCGCCCAGTACTCAAGCGGTAGAACCGTCCTTGTTGATGTACTTCAGTTATCATGAATGGTCCTCTCCATTTCTTGAGTAGTTTCTTCGTCCCTTTCGGCGGTATAACATTCTGGAAAACCCACACATACTGGCCCACTTCATATGGCTTCGCCTGTAATATCTTTTCATCATAATTCTTGCGCTGTCTCATTTGTGCCTGCGCAGTGTTCCTCCTGCATAGCTCGTTTATTTCCTGATGTCTCCTGATCGCTTCTTTCACGTAAGCTTGAGGCGACGTCCTCTTCCCTTCATACTCCGGGTAAAAGAACGTCAGGGGCATCGCTCTCTCTTTGCTTGTCAACATCATGAATGGACTGATTCCCGTCGTTGAGTGTTGAGTACTGTTGTATGCCCCTACGACTTGCGGCAGATATTTATCCCAGTCCGTCATGTATCTGGAGCAGTATACCCTCAGCATGTTCACCAACGTTCTATTCTGTCTCTCTACCAGCCCGTTGGTCTGAGGATGGTAAGTCGTTGAGTGTGCTTGAGCAATGTGTGACCTCTTCATTAATTCCTTAGTCAATTCCCCCAAAGGCCTTGCCGTTGTCTGACTGAAAAGTCATTGGACAACCATACCTTGATATCCAATGGGTTATCAAGTGGTCACAAGTCTCCTCTGCCGAAGTTGTTTGACACGGCACGGCTTCTGCCAGCTTTGTGATGTGATCAATTATAACCAGTATCTGGTTATACCCCGACTTCGTCACACAGATCTTCTGATGGTCTATCTGCGCCACTTCATTAAATTCCGAGCTTTCCACCGACTTGAGTGGAACATTCATCTTCCTTGGGTCTTTCACTTGCAAGCATACCAGGCATGCATTCACCCACCTCTCACAGGCTTTCCTCAATCCTGGCCAATCGAACCTGTGAAGTATTCTTTGTTGCACCATGTCTATCCCCTGGTGCCCCATTTGGTCATGCGATCTGAACAGCAACTCTGTCTAATACAATTGTGGTAATATGATGAGGTTACCCTAACCCTAACCCTAACCCTAACCCTAACCCTACTCCTAACCCTAACCCTAACCCTAACCCTAACCCTAACCCTTGTGTGTATCTTCTCCTCGTCTTTTCTCTTGCATGCTACCACCCCGTCAGTCATGTGATAGAGTAACTCTTTCCTCTCTTTGTAGAACTGGCTCAGGATCTTGTAGCTGTCTTCTTCAAGTTCCTCCTTCTCCTTGGACCCCATTCGGATCCATTTGGAGAGATTACTTGTCATCTTGTCATTCTTCTGGGCTCTTATCAGGTCCTACAGCCTATATCTCGCCTTGACATGTTCCTTCAGCGCCATGATCTGCCCATTCATCTCCCCAGGGTTGTGGACATCGTCATTCAGCTTCACGCATACTATCCTCTTTACTATCTTCATGTCATCTTCTGGCACCAGATTTGTTCTCTATTTGAGTTGCATGATAGTTCCCTGAATGGCTTCCTGGAAACTGCAATCCTTTCAAATTCTTCACCTCCTCGTACTTCCTGCACGTCCAAGTTGAAGGTTCCTGAGGACGGATCTGTTTGTAATTCCCTGTCGCGGTGTCTAATCTTTTCTTCTGCCAATATCATGCAGAGACTATCTTGATTGTCACTCCTCGCTTCCGAGTCCTCATCCCACATTTCACACTCCCCGGACAAATTTTCTCCTTCAGTGTTTTCTTCCTCCGTGGACGTGGACCGCTCCCCGGACTCTTGACCTAGTCCCAGGTATTCAGCTTCTTCCTTGAACTCCACTCTCTTTTTCCTAACTCTAGTCTGTTCAAGTAAGTCGGCAGGGATCTTTTCAACCAGTGACTGCACCACTTCCTTCCCATCAAGGTTAGTCACCTTCGAGGTATTTCCATCACTAGCTGTCCCGCTCTTTCGCAGTATTGTGACCTCAGGTTCCTCCTTACAGTTTTCTTGAATCACGGGCTTATCATCTGCTAGTTTCTCGAGTAACCTCTTTAAGTCATCGTCTATTTGTGCTTCCCCCTTCTCTACCTGGTTAAGATCGTAGCCTTTTGCTTTGAGCATCTCCCTCACGATCTTTGACTTGAGCATTATTCCTATCGGCATCCCTCGGTTCTTTTTCAAGATTGTTTCTTTCGTAGTATCTTTTGGTAATTCGGGGTGATCTTCTATTGGTTTGCCTGATTTGTCCAACCATCTCGTGAAAGGAAGACTGTCATAGGTTTCCTTGTCCATGAAGGAGAAGCCATCTTTGATCTCAGGTCTATCTGCCTCCCTCTGTTCTTGTCTTTCGTAGAACTCCGTCTTCTTGCTCAAGCTGTCAGCATTTTGATGTTTGTCTCGTGTTCTATGCTCAATTATCATATCGTATCCGTCCAGGCGAACTATCCACCTCCCAATGTAACTTTGGTCCATTGAGTACGTCTTCAGCCAGCTTAGTGCCCTGTTGTCGACCCGCAGCTTGAATGGCTCGCTGCCTAGGTATGCCCTATATTTCTCGACAAAGAGAACCACCGCGAACATCTCTGCTTTCGGTGCTCCGTACTTCATTTCCGTGTCACTTAGGACTTTGCTCCCGTACGCTATTGGTCGCAAGACTGTCTTCCCGTTCCACTCTTGTTCCTGGTGGAGTATTTACGATATCGCTACTACCGACGCGTCCGTATCCAGCACGTACATACCTTTCTCTGTTGGCATCCCTAGTACTGGTGCCTCGCACAACTCTTTCTTTATTCTCTGGAATGACTCTTCCGCTGCGTTGTTCCACGTGAACTTCTTGCCCTTGTGCCTCATTAACTGTTGCATCGGATAAACCTTGTCTGCATAGCCTTTTACGAATTCTCTGTAGTAATTTGCAAAACCCAGGAAGCTCATCAATTGGTTTTCCGTTTTCGGCGATTTCCAAGTTAGAACTGCTTCTACTGCGTCTGGATCTGGTCTGATGCCGTGTTTGTCCACCATCCTGCCCAAGTATTTTATCGAGTCCTTGAGTATCTCACACTTTGATGGTTTGCACTTCAGCCCCGACCTCTTCATACACGCAAATACTTCGTCAAGTCTCTCAATGTGGTCCTCTAGTGTGGGTGTCGCTATTACCACGTCATCCACGTAGCACATTACCAGATTGCCGTACTTTTTCGTCACGCCTATCAGCGCGCGTGCCATCAGCCGCTGAAACGTGGCAGTGGCATTGCAAAGTCCAAACGGCATCCGTTTCCATTGAAACAGACCCAACTCGCAGGCAAACCCTGTCTTGTCCCTGTCCTGTTTCCTGAGTGGTACCTGCCAAAAGGCCGAGCCTAAATCAAGAGTCGTAAAAAATTTTGCATCACCTAACTTCGAGAGACTCTCATCAATCCTAGGTATGGGATAGGCATCCTTCACCGTGACGTAGTTCAGGTATCGAAAGTCACAACAAAACCTCAACTGGTCGCCTTTCTTCTTGGCCATCACTACTCCACACGCCCACGGTGATTTGGATGGTTCTATCATGTCATACTCTAGTAGCGTTTCAATCTCCTTTCTACACGCATCCGATTTGTGTGGGGTCATGCGCCTCGCCCCCTCCCTGTGCGGTATTGCGTTTTCCTCGAGTTCTATTTCATGCTCAACAAAATTACAACACCCGATGTCTGCCTCATGTCTTGAAAAAACCTCCTCGTTCCGTTCTAGTACGTCCTTGATGGCTTCGAGCTGTTCGTCCGTTAACTTGCCTCTTAAGTGTTCAATTTCCGGTAAGACCGGTTTATCACTCTGTATTTCATCTAGTGTGGGCCGTTCCGGGAAATTCGAACAGCTCGATAGTCCATCGTCTGTCTCTGACTTAAGTGACTTCACAAGACCTGATGAATCTTTTATTTTCGTCAATCGTCTCAAGATACAAATTTTGTCCCTATGATTGGGACAATCAACAAATTCATTTTGTTTATGGTTTTCAGTCATTTCTTATCGAGTTTTTACAGGTAAAGCATATCCCAGTTTCCTCCCCCTCTGTATCGTGATTGGCATGTCAAGGGTATTCAACAAGACACTCACGCAGAGACCGCTCTTCGTGATCGAGAAGGATCTTCCTAAAACAGCAGCACTTTGACTATTTGGATTTGGGACTATGCATACCTGCTTGTTGTCACTTAGTTCATTGTAATTTTTCATTCGTAAGCTTACGATCGCCGCCTCGTTCGCCTTTAGCCTCACCCTCCTACTCAAGAATACCGTTGCTTTGGTTTCATTTGCCATTATTAAATTTACCGGTTTGATTGCGTACCTCCTATCCGGGTTCCGTATCCTGAACATTGTGTTGTTTAGATCAATCGCCACATCAAAGTTCCTGATGAAGTCTCTGCCTAAAATAAATTGGTCAGACTCATCTATGTTTTCTACCACAAGAAAGCTCATCCACAGGTTACGTTCCCCCAGATTGAGGGTTATTATCGGCGTTCTGCCCAACACCCGCAGGGCCCCTTTGTTTGCAGCTGACAACCGTATTCTTGAATCTATCAAACCATCTTTGTTGAAGCCCATTCGTTCCCAAGTTTCGATTGGTATGACACTCAAGACTGCTCCCGTATCAAGTAACCCACGTAACTGAGTCTTCTTACCACTTATGTCAAGCACATGTGCTGTCACATCTGCCTCTGTCCCGATGTGCATTGCATCTTCCTCAAGCATGGCGCAGTGTCCAATCGATCTCACTGTCAACTCTTCTTTTCCCACGTAGATTTGCCCAATTAGATCTTCATCACATGTTATCATTGTTTTCGTATAGATGTTGATTCCATCTATATTTAGCATCACCTCAGCTGGACCATAAGCTTCTGTGTACCTGTTATCAACACGTACCGACTTGCTACCCCCTCTCGTGAGTAGTGCCCTCAATGCTCTAAAAGTCGTTTGTGGGCTTATACAACTCAAGTAATCTGCGTACACATCAATGTGCATTATTGTCTGGTCACTTGGTTCGCTCAAGTTTCTCGTTACTTCATGGCCGCCCACAGTGATTATTGACATTATTTTTGCCCCAAACTTTGTTATGCCAAATGGCTTTCCTGTAATCATCTTTACAGTGTTGCAGTTTCCATTTTTTGTCGACCCCTCAGCAGCTTCTGGTATTGTTTGTGAGCAACTTAATGCTTCGTTCATTTTCTGTCTTTCGATTTCTTGCTTCAGCCGTTGTTCTATTTCTTTCGCTGCCAGGTCCTGTTTCACTTTGTTGATAGCCTCCGCTGCCGCCTTCTCATAATTTATTTCTAGGGCGTTCTTTGCCGTGGCCTCTATTGCACCATTACATTGTGTTACAGCTTTCATTGTTTTCGTCGGTAGCTCCGCACTTGGTTTTTCTAGGTTTTTCCTCTCAAATTCACCTTGTCTGTTTCTCTGGTTCTGTACTGCTGCTAGCGCCAACTTGTGTTTTGGAAGACTCTGATTCTTAACCGCTTCCCAAAACAACGGACAGTCCATCCTGAAGTGCCCCTCTTCGTTGCAGAAGAAGCATCTTGCACCTATTTTGATGATCAAGCCACTATATAACTCGTGTTCTTCCATCTGGCTCATATCTTCCTCATCGGGTGCATATCCCAAACTCTTCATGCCCTGTTTGTATGTCGTGCAATCCGCCACATAATGATCAGCTGACCCGCAGTTAGCGCATGATCTGCGTTTGTCCATGTCATCTCTGGGCTTGTACCATGACGACCTTTGTGGCTGACTCCCCCTTGCGTATTCCTGTTGTCTGAGTACGAGTATTTCTTGGGTTTCATCAGCATGTATTCTCTTGACTTCTGTCTCATCTCTTCTGGAGTTGGTGCACTGTCTTTCGACAATGTATAGTATGTTGCTAACATCGTTCTCAAGTCATCACTCTTTACCCCATCAATAAACTTTGAGGCGATGCTGAAGTTCCTTCGATTGGTCTCAAGATCATCTAGGAACCTGTCTATCGATTCATCGTCCCTTTGTCTTCTCTTTTCAAATCGCATCATCGCTTGATAACCCTTCATGCCTGAGCCGAATCTATTTAACAATATTTCAAAGATTTTGTCCGCTGTGTCGCGTTCCTCTTCCTTCTTCGCAACCACGCATTTCAATGCCGTGCCTTCCAGATTACTCAGTATCGCTGTGCATGCCTGCCTCTCATCGTTCAAGTTGTCTTGTTCCAAGTGCAACCTCATGACTTCTACCCAAGTGTCAATGCATCCATCTGAATCATCTTTGAATTCTTTTGGTTTCTTGAAAGTTTTCCTGGATTTGTTGCTTCCTCTGTCACTCGAGTCGGTGTTCCTTGTAGCGAAGGCCTCTAGTGTCCTGTTCATCATTTCCCAGGTACTTGCCCATGTCATGGCATCCGGTCCCACGTTGTTCTGAGTCTTGAAGTCTCCTGGACCACTTGTTGTGTTCGCTGTTCCATTTTTTATAATAGCCTTGGCCCCCACCGGTGCCGTACTCGCGGCCTCACGGGTTATTGGTAACGGTGTTGACTGTCGTTTGTTCCTTTGTGGTTCCACGAAGTCAACTCTATTACCTTGTGTCCGCTCTGCCGCTGGCCTGTCTTGTGGTGTTGAATTCCTCAAGATTGCATCTAACTTTGGCTGTATAGCACTTGAGCTCTCAGCCTGGTCCCTACTCGTCGTATCCATTCTCGTTTCCAAACTCCCCAACTGGCTATTCACTGCGTCATATCGTTGCTTCATTTCTAGCATGTCTTTTCTGATGTTCTTGTCTCGCTCTCCATCAGTGGTTTCTACTTTGTCAGACATCTGCTGAAGCTTTTCCTCCGTTGCTCTTGCTAGATGGAAATAGTTGTCCAGGTGCTCATGTTTGTTGTTTCTCATTTCCTTCCTTATCACATTTCTATCCTCTTCGCTGTGCTTCAGTTTCTCGTCTATCTGATCTAGCTTCGCCATCAAATCGCTTAGCTCAAGAGTAGTTGTTCCATGGTCCGTTGTTGTCCTGTAGTTGGTCGCTGGTCCCGGTTTTTTCTGATCCTCGTTTTGGTCGGTCTCTGTCGTTCTCGTGGATACTGTTCCAAATGTTTTGCTTTTCTCGGCTTTCGTCTCCTCCACTGCTGCGTCTCTCGATTTCATTCCGACCATCATCGCCAATTTTTCAGTAGAAGAAGTTCTCTTTTGAGACTCATCCTTCACCGTTTCTGGCGTGTTGCCTGTTGTGTCTTCCACGTTGCCTATCGGTGAGAACTCCATGGGCTTCGGATTAGGTTCTTCCGCATTGGGCATCGGAGTTGACTCTGTCGTTTTCTTTCCCTTTTCATCTACACTTTGATCCGGTGTCTCTAGTTCAATCTCGATGGTGGGTTCTACTCGTTCCCCTTCCGTGCCCACTTTTGCTCTGTTCTCCGTAGTACTCCTCGTGTTGACCATACTAACTGAAAAGTTCTTCTTTGTTACCTTCGGACCCATTTATGTTGTTTTACGTAGCGACGAATTATACTTTGTCTTCGCCTCGGTAGATCTTCTTTCAGCTACCGGTACCCTGCTCCGCTTCATTATTTACAATTGTTCCTATTTACAGTATTACTATCTACAAAATTCTACTCTAAGGTTAAAACCTCTTTTGACAAAATTTTGTGAAAAGAAAATTACAATTTGCTAAAAACAACTTTTCCTGAGCTTATGAAATTTCTATGTGTTAGGATTGAATAGAAAATTTGATTTTGCAATTGGTTACTTCAACCTGACTTAGTACTCTTTTAGTACCCCCTTCTTTATGCTGTTCCAAGACTTTCTCTCTACTGTCCCAAGACTATTCAGTGTTGTCCCAGTACTTCTTGTCAGTGTCCCAAGACCACTGTCCCAAGACCCTTGCCCTGAGACTACTGTCCCAAGACTACTGTCCCAAGACTAATGTCCCAAGACTACTGTCCCAAGACTAGTGTCCCAAGACTACTGTCCCAAGACCAATGTCCCACGATCACTGTCCCAAGATCAATGTCCCAAGACCAATGTCCCAAGACCACTGTCCCAAGACCAATGTACCAAGACAAATGTCCCAAGACCAATGTCCCAAGACCAATGTCCCAAGACTAATGTCCCAAGACCACTGTCCCAAGACCAATGTCCCAAGACCACTGTCCCAAGACCAATGTCCCAAGAACACTGTCCCAAGACCAATGTCCCAAGACCAATGTCCCAAGACCACTGTCCCAAAACCAATGTCCCAAGACCACTGTCTCAAGACCAATGTCCCAAGACCAATGTCCCAAGACTGTTTCGTACCAAGACTGCTCTGGTCCAAGACTGTCCCAAGGCTGCACTGTCTCAAGACTGTCCCAAGACTGCTCTGTGCCGAGACTGTCCCAAGACCGTGTTGCTCTAAGACTGTCCCCAGACTGCAATGTCCCAAGACTTCTTCGGTACTGTCCCAAGACTTGTCACTGAGTGTCTGGATATCGGATCTCTTCTTCTTCGTTGTAGGGACTATTGAACCACTGTACCTTTTGCCACCACTTGAGCTCTAGTAAAAACTTTCCCAAAATCCCTATCTTAATGGTCAAAACCCAAATACTAATCCCCCTGTATTTGTCTCCCTCTCTATGTTTCAGGCTATTTGAAACCCTAAATTCCCCGCAGGTATCTTGTGATCACCTGTTCGTTAAAATACCAGCAACAAATATTCACCAAAACGTAAAGATTTAGACTGGAAAAAATTTCAAAAACAGATGGATGAATTCTCCTGAAATTCAAGGTTGACCGATGTCAATCTTTGTCCGAAAAAATGTCTAGTACCCAATTGCCACGCGTTTTCCTCCCCCATGCTAGCGATCTTATAGGGTATCACAAAAACTGTCTATGTCCGTTCCCCCCTACCGATCCAACCAGGGTACCTACCTTAACCTGATTTTAAATTTGGATATCCGCTTCTTATAACCAACGCGTGTAAGTATCTAATGTAACTAAATCGACGATGCCGAACAATTAGTTACTCTAACGTGTCCCCCCTTTTACAATTTACAACCGCTAACCTCTAACTTAACCAGTCCCCCTTCTAACCTCCCCCTTCTTTAGCCCCCCTCTTAAGTCGAAAAATCCCTTAAGCGCCGGGTGCTAAACCTCTCGAGAGAAAACCGTAGACCTGTTTCCAGGCCTGCTTGTGTAAAAACTTCCTCAAAACAGTGGGGCTCCGCTTATCCAATTTTACACTTATCTCCTATAATGTAATGTGGATTCTAACGATACCCGTTGCCCAACTTGAGCGTCCTCTTGTAGTGATCCTGTGCTGGTTGTCTCTGTTCTGCACTTGACAGCAGCACCACTTTCCCACTTGGCTGGTCACCTCTTCCAGCCAAGTTTCCAGTGGGTTCAGCTCAGTCCTTCTGAACCACTTTCCCACTCGGCTGGTCACCTCTTCCAGTCAAGTCTCCTAGTGGTCCGGTTCGCCCTTGTGAACCACTTTCCCACTCGGTTGGTCACCTCTTCCAGTCAAGTCTCCTAGTGGTCCGGCTAGGTTGCAATCTATCTGAAAACCCTTAACAACGCCCCCCACTCGGACACCTTATTGAAGTCACTGGTTTAAATTGCTAGATTGATCGAAACGATCGGTCTTATAAAACAGTATGGGTATTCTTTTTAATTAATATAAAGATTTGATCCAAATGATCCGGTATCAAAGTCACTGTCTTTTCGTTTTTGTTCCTTTTTCTATATATTTTTCTTGTTTTTGTTTCGCTTTTTGTCTTTTTGCTCGTGTTTTTGTCCCCCTAGTTACCCCCCCCTACTCGGTTAGCTAGGCCTCGTTCGGAGAGCGTACCAGGAAGTTTTCTCAAGTTTTCTTTAAAAAGCTATCACGGTACAACCGGAAGGCTTACACGTTCCCGCTGAACCGTACCACCGGTACTCTAGAATGGGCATGCAGCCCGGAGCTGTGTCAAGTGGGTTCGACTCCGTAGTCATGATGTCGTAAAAACACCCAGGAGCGCTATAAAAACACTATGTAACAGTCGCCTACTTCGGTCACATATGAGGCTTAAGAAAAATAGGCCCTATAACCATTGGCTCAAGGGTCAGGGACACTATCTCTTGTGTTTTTCTACCTCAAGAACGGTCGGAGCCAATTCGGTTCGCTTGCGACTGTAACATTCGTCTACTGCAGTCACACATGAGGCTTAAGAAAAATAGGCCCTATAACCATTGGCTCAAGAGTCAGGGACACTATCTCTTGTGTTTTTGTACCTCAAATCAGTCGGAGCCAATTCGGTTCGCTTGTGACATGAGACTACGACCCGTTACAGCTTAAAGGCTACTACTAAAATATCCCCCCACTCTAGAATTAGAAACGTCCCCATACTTAGGTCTCTAGATACCCAAAATACATGAACGCCATTAAAAACCGGGTCGGAACAATCCGTTAAGTTACTTTTTATTAGACAGTGGAACTTTGATCCATTTCAGATGGATCAACCTACAACTCGCCTTACCTCAACATAACAATTATAAAACACACTCTAGACATTTAAATTAGTACTCACATTGTAGCACGCTCAAGAACCAGGAAGTAAATAAGTCGGTGAGCAACTCAAGAATCAATAAAGTAACTAAAATGAGTTTAATGTTAGTCAGTTGTAATAACAAGAACAAGTTTTTACTCTAGACTGTAAGTTCTCGTGAACCATTGGGACACTCTAGCTATCCACCTTTCCACCGAAGGTTCACTCTAGTCCAGTTTAGAATAAATACTCCAATCACAACAATCCAGTTCGTGGGAATGCGCTCGTCTCTGTTTTAGATGGGACAGCTCTACTCTCGATTATTATTGCTACTGAAATTGCGAATAGCAATTTCCCACTGATTTTTCTAGCCACTTTCCCGCGATTGTCACTCGATCGTTCTGACTTATCTTTTCTGATTTTCAGTTATCGCGAGAAAATCGTGCATGACAGGTTCCATTCGAAATTTTGAAAAATTAAATTTCACTCCAAAATTAAGTGTTTTTTGCTTCTCTCAAGGTCAAACTTCCAAATATGACCGACTGGCACATACTCCCCGGACTCGAGATCGATGTCCTCATCGCGTGCTGTCTTCTGCCAGTGAGTCCCAGAAAACCGAGTGTTACTCAAGATACAGTGCCAGTGGTCATTTACAGAAGTTTGCAGCAGACTTAAGCTTATCTACACCCCAAAATTCACAGCCATGTAAAATTTTCACACTATCGCTAAACAACAATCAAAATCTGCACACACCTGCACCCTTGAATTCTCGCTTTTCAAGCCAATTTAAAATTTCTTTTGTCCCATTCAATTAGGAAATTGTCATGCAGCATTTTCGTTTATATAATAGATATAGCATATTAATAACAATATCTTGTTTTGTTAAAATTTCTTTTTCGTGAACCCAGGTTTCACCCGGATCCACGCTCAAGCCCCCTTTCCCTCTCAAGACTCAAGATCCATTCGAGCCACCTGCTCATCTCGCACTCTTCGCCTTGGAGGTACTGCACCCTGAAGTACTAGATACGGCAAACTGTCTCAACATTTCCTCTTTATCATCGGAGCTAATCACAATCTCCTCCCAAGCCTTCAGTTGCTCGTAGGATCGCATCCATTCTCGTTGCTCTTGCAACCTCTTTGCTTGGTTGGGTAGTGCCTTCACCCTAGATTCCCGGTTCAAACAAAAGGAGTTGTGCAGGCTCAAGCTCACGTTCTTCGCCAGGTCCTCCTCTAGTATCGATTCCCTCGCCTTGGTATTGTCTCTAGACATTTTACCCACTCTCTTCCATCCTGTCGTGATTGCATTACGATGGGTTAACAGGGGTCTCTTGAAAGCTTCCGGCCCAATCTCGGCCTGGAACTGTCGATACTCCTTTTGATGTTTTCTCATGTGATCTTTCGTTGTCATGTACAACCAGGACGTCAGCGTCGCCCGAAACCATGGGAAGTACCTCAAACGGCTCCAGACATATCTGACTTCCGTTGGTATGGCGAATACCTTGCACGCAGTCTCAAACAACTCGAGTCTCCTACTGTAGTCTATCGCGTATATTGACTCAGCCGTTGGCGTCCCCGCTTCCCGATACTTCGTTATATTCTCTTCTATCCATCTCAGAGCCAACATCGTACTCACTACCAAGATCGTCACCTTCTGTCGGTGATCCGGTAGTCCGATCGACCGGATTTCTTCCATATCCCATACCAGGCAAAGTTTCTTGTGATCTGGATACCACACCGTTTGCGCCAAACAGTGGCATGGGCATTCTCCATGGGTGATCTCAATGCTCCTGAGGTTACGCTCCCCCGAGGCTTCCAAGAGAGGCTCAAGCTCCATCATTTTCTCATGCATCGTGTCGTTATCTTCCAGGTTTGGAGCACTTCCCACAGGTTTTCCGATCACGTTTTGTCTCTCGTGATCGCTTGTGTTCTCTCTCTCCAACTTCAAAAGTTCTTCTCCCCAGATTTCACTCAAGTCATCTCTCAATTCTTTTGGTACTGTCCCTCTGATTTTTCTCAACAACTTGTGCGAGTGATGCGATATCCTAGCCAACCTCACGCACTTGGGCACTGAGAAGGCCTTGTCCACCAGTACTCTCTGGCTGGATGCTTCCACCATCGCCATGTGCAGTGGGTAGTGACTTCCGCACAAGTTGGCCATCATTGACCCTATCAGGGATTTTGCGTTCAATGGCAGGCCATAAGCTTCGCTCATGGGAAACCCCATTTCTGGCTCAAGACCAACTTTCCAGCTCCGGATGTGTTTTTGAGTCACCTGCAAGACCCCAGGCCATGATTCTACGCTCAACGCCGTCACCCAATGGTGTTCAGACTCTAGTCTTTCCAATGACTGCAAACTACACATTCTCGAGAAGAATCCGAGAGCTGTCGCTATATTCACCGTGGTTCTCGCGTAACACTCCGCTACTATTTGCACTTCACTTCTCTCCCTTTCTGTGATGTCTTCGAACCAAGTGACCAGGTCTTCTTTTTGAAAGGACAGTATTCTGACGCATGACCGTCCATCGCAGGTGTGCTCTCCGTTTCCACACGTCGAATCCAGACAGCTACCCGGCTCCAATTTCTTCGCTGACCCGGGATTGTTCGTCTTTTCGCTTGGCTCTTGCATCTGAGGTGAGATTAGCTTATGCAGCACACTCAACTTTGCCAGATCTTCATCTTCCGTTGGTGCTAACCTCACTCGCTCGGTGGTTTCCTCGATCAGACTCGCGTGGGGATGTGGACACCAGGAGGGTCTTAGTAGCTTCCATACCACTCCCAAGTTCGTGGTTAACAAGCCATTTCCATCGCCCATGTTCACTTCAACTCTCTTGTTTGAGCGCGGTATGCTTACCACCTCTGGTGTTTTCTCAAGAATCAGGCCCAAGCTCGGCCCCTCTTTTTCCAGCGCGTCTATTTCCATTATTCTTTCTGTCCAAAACTTCAGTAGCTCCGCTACCTCATGTTTTCTGTGGGCGCCTCCAGTTTCCGAGTCTAAGAAGGGGTTGCAGGCTATTCCCATTACTCCCGACACATATTGGTATTCCCCCTTCTCGCTGAGTCTCGAGTACTGCTCTGACGAGGCCAGGTTACGGTGAACATCATGTTCTTCTTCGAACTTCTTATTATAAAACCTCCGCACCTCGTCTAGCTTTCTGTGGTTCTCTAGGGATTGTCTGGAACCATCTTCCTTTTCTATTCCTGTACTCTGATACACGTTCAAGATTATCGTTGAGACTCTTTGTTCCATGGTTTTACTTCCGCTTGCTCTCTGTTGGCATGCCAGGATGGTGCTATCAGACATCATCGACATTATCCATCTCAAGAAACACGTGGCATCCTTTCTTCTAGCCAGGCTCAAGCCTGAATTGTCCCTGGCTACGTGTTGCATCAGTGCCTGATACACATCTAGCTTCTTGCTTCCCAACTTCAGCCTGTCATACGAGGTCAGTGTTTCCAACTCTATTCCCACCAGACTCCAGGTGAACATTAATTGTCCTGCAGTTCTAACGAAGGGATTCGCCATTAATGTTGGTGCTGACGAGGGTGTCCTCATTGCTTCTTCAAAATGATCCTTCAACAAACTCTGCCAGGACCTCTTCAGATGATTTGCCATTTCTATTTTATTAACCTCGGCCTTTTGCTGGGTGGCCCAATTGCGTCGCTTGCGAGCTACTCCACTGTCCAACTTCTTCCAGCAGTCCTCCGTTTCTTTCAATGTTTCAAGGGCCACCCACCACGTCCGGGAAGTGTTCCTCGTCTTGTTCTTCTCCAATGGATCACTCGTCACTTGCTTGCCCATGTCCTGATGTGCCTTTGAGATCCATTCTTTGCCGATATCCACTTCCCATGTCTGTCCGTTCGTTGACCCTCTCTTTACGTTTATCTTCTGAGGCTTGAAGTCTTCCTCCGATGTCGAACTGGTGGAAGTCTCTATTTCCCTTTCTACTTCAAGTGGTCTTCTGAGCTCCGAGCTGTTCTTGTATGCCGCCGTCTTGCATCGAGCCAAAACCATGGGCGCCGTCTCTCTCAAGTTTCCTTCCGAAACAGCATCCACTGAAGGACTACCCAATCCTTCTACTTCTCTCTTCCTCTTGCGAGTCTTCACATTTCTGCTTGAGGGTGTTGTAGCTATCATCACTGATTCGACCTTTCTATCCAATCCTTCCAACTCTTGCCTCCCCCCTGCTCGAGCCTTAAGGATATTAGTACTTTTAATTATATTACTAGTCCCAACCTTATCCCTTTTTACATCATCAACTCTTTTATCTACAGTTTTTTGTTTCAGAGTAGAGCTGTCCTCACATTTTTCTTCTCTAGTCTTCGATCGTGAATTTCTCAGCTCTACCAGCTTGCTCAGCAGCTCTTTTCTCGCCTTCTCATCCAGGCCCGTTCCTATCAGAAGCGGTTCTCCAAATCTTACGACTGTGTCCCACAGTTCCTCCTTGAACTTGTCCAGCGTCGTCTCGCTGCCCACTTCTTGATTGAATTCTTCCAAGAACTCCTGCCAAGCATCGTTCTTCAGAGACCCCAGGAATATGTCCCTGTTCCCTTCGAAAGTGTTCCTTTCCCTTTCCTCCGAGCTCAAGAGTATCATCCCCATATTGAAGGTCTCATTTGCCAATGGCAATTCCAGATTCTTCCGGGGGGACGGATTCAGAGGTGGGGTGGCAGTATCTGCCCAATTCTCCTCGCTCAAGTCTTTCAACAGCTCTTGAGTGGTGAGCTCCTCCCCTGATGGCCCTGGTTCAGGCGTATTCCCCAACTCCATGTCTTCACCGGCTTCACTGAGAGTTTCATCCATACTCTCTTGTTCTGATTCATGTCTCCTTCTCTCAAGAATTTTCTTAAATCGGTCCTCGACGGGTTCGCTCCTCTTGTCTCCAGGCGTGTCCACTGACAGTGGTGATGGTGTCGTAGGGTCCAATTTCTTGTACTCCATCAGGGCTACGTGCAGTTGACCTGCTGCATCTAGTTCTTTTCCCTCCTGTCTCACCTCCACCTGTTCTAAGCCATAGGGTGCCCTGTATTTTCTCGTTGCAAATTTCATGTCGTCCACCAATGCGACGTGCCCCTCCATCACGATCATCCTGCCATCATCCCATATGGGTAGCATGTTCTCAAGTCCCTCCTGCTCAAGAGCTCTCAAGACCTTTCGCACCTCATATCCGGGGGGCTGCGAACCTCTCATCTTTTTCGCTCGCGTCGTCCACGAATTTACCTTCGCCTCGCTAGTATGGAAGTAGACCGCCGCCGTGTAGCCGATGAACAGGGGGTCCCAGCCATCAGTGAAATCCTTCTGCATTTCCTCCGTCGTCATCCTCGCCATTATGGAGGGAACTACCAAGGGACTGTTCATTCCTAAGGTCATCCTCCTGACTATTGGGAACTCAGGCATGGTGGCTGGGAGGATTTCTTTCTCCATTATGGTCTCCAGCTCCCTCTTCACCAGTGCGAAGCACTCCTTCCAGGCAGGAATTCTCAAGATTTCTCGTCCGTCTGCCGTCAATGGGTTCAAGTTCCAGAATTTGGGATACATTTCGATGGGACCCTCTCGCTTGCCTCCCATTCTACATTGCATTTGCCCCCTGAAGTTGTACACTATTAGCTCGGCATCTTTCACCTTTCCAAAGAGTACCGTGTTGCTCATTCGCCCTCTGAGCACCTCCTGCTGACACCAATTTAACGCCGTCCCATCCAGTATACTGATAAGACTCAAGTGCGTTACAGAGTGACGATACGTTGTCACCAGGGGGTCTGGGAACGCGTACGTCACTGCTGGACCATAAATGCAGGTCACCACCTCCTCTAGGCCCCGGATTATCCCCATTGGGTCCGACCTCATTGCCAGGCACAGGTCCGTCAGCAGAGGCATCCCTCTATTCGTCTTCTTCCATTCTTCTCTCGAGGTTGGATTCTCATCTTCACCCGTCATGTGCCGATTCTGCATCATGAGGTATTGCACCAACAACGTCTTCAACCCCGCGGCACACTTGTAGGAGCTGGTTTCAATGCTCGAGTGGACTCTCCCCATAGACAGAGGCTCTCCATATTCCATTAATCGATGAAACGACACCAATTCCCCATGGGTTAAGAGTAATAGTGCCAGGTACCCATCGACTCGAAGTGTCTCCACTCCTCGACTAAACATGTATGCTGGGCCCATGTTGAACAAGTATCTGGGGTAAACCAAATACAAAGCCAAGAGCAGACTGATGGGCATGCCCAGTATCTCCTGCACGAAGGCTCCAAAGATAGTCGCCGTGGTGCCGAACATTCCTGCCATGAATTCCTTCTCCCAGCAAGGACTCAAGAACTTGAGAACCTCATACTCCCTCCTAGTCCTCAATTCACCCTTGGCGTGCTCTCTCCAGAACCCTCCAATCGTCACTTCATTGGCGGCCGAGACAAATCTAGCCACCGGCATGTCTCTTGTTTCGGCCAGCTCCAGTTGTTTCTCCAGAAAACTCCAGACTTGTTTCACGAGGGGTGGTGCTTCCTCCCTCGTCTTGTTCGTGGCGTTCTCCAGCCTTGGTGTCAAGAATGGCCACCAGCCATTCTCTTGAGTCAATCGATATTTCATCGATTCTAATTGCTTCTCCGTCTCGGCCACATTTCTTCTCTCGTTACTGGGACCTCTAGACTTGCTGGTGGAGTTTGTGATCTTCACGTCCATACTCCGAAACCACAACCTGGCCGTCAATTGGCTTATCGCCGGGTGATCGTCTCTGATGACTGGGCTGAACTTGAGTTGCCTGGCAAAGTTCGATATCTCTAGCAAGAGCACCTCATCTAATACGATCAGGATGTCGGCTAGTCCATAAAAGCCCCTCAGTGCATGAGATATGTCCGCCCATGCCGCCGCCAATTCTGACTTGCGAAGCCTCAGTTTCGATGGCTCCAACTCCCGATTGGGGGCTGCCATTAGAATCCGCCATTCATTCCCTTCTGCTATTAGGATCAAGACTGCGTACACGAATTGTAGGGCGGGTGGCATATTCGCGTATCCTGGGGATGTGGTAAACACCACCTTCGTCTTGGACCCAAATCTCGAGACAACATTCTCTTGTACTTCATTCATCGCCGCAAACAACAACTGAATGGCTTCCCATATCTTCCTCGATGGCGGATTTTCATCGCCCTTCAGTTGCTCAAGAAGTCCCACCGCGTGCAGGTGATCATTCATTCCTGCAAACAATAGCAGCTCAGGTTCGCAGGGCATCTCTGACTTTATTGCCACCACCAGAGTTAACATCTGGTTTAATTCAGCTCCTGGCAAAGAGTATATCAGAGTCTCCGACCAGAACAACTTGGGAGACGTTCCTTCGAAGTCCGACCCCGCCACAATGACTACTCTCGCAGCAGCTGGATCTGCTCTATCATAAACTGCCAGGGTTTTGGCCAGCTGGGTGCTGCCACAGGGCTTCCCGTACCTGGGATCTTCCGCCAATTTCGAGCCTTCGTAAGCGGCATCCGGCAATTCCATCGATCCTGGATTGAGTAGCTTGTCCACCACTTTCAACTGTGCCGGGGTCGCCAACCTGATCCTGGCGATGCTCGTTCGGTGCTTGGGAGGTTCTGTTATAAGTCCAGGACTCCCCAGCAGCTTGAGAGGTCGGTAGTTAATGGGTCCCATGATCGCTTTTGTGGGAATTCCAGTCAGGTCTGTGGTCTCCATCAACTTCGATCTCGAGAAGTGCGCCTCATGAGCTTTCAACCAGTCCACGCAATGATGTCTATTCAAATCCTCGTGCGACACTCGTTCAATCCCCAGGGTTTCCGCCAATTCTCGCCTGCATTCCAAACTCTCTAGGTCCAGTTCTTTCACCTTCTCAGGATATCTCAAGCGAGCGGTCTCCATAGACCTCTTTTCCCGCTTGCTCTCTGCCACTACCACTGAGGACATCGCCGAGCCTGGAGGTGTTGATGACATCACCTCCTCAGATTCCATTGGCGTGGCACTCTGCAATCGGGTCTGGATGCTCCTCGAACCGTCTCTAGCGTCAACTCTCGTTCCCAAGCGACCAGACAAGGCCCTTGAGGCAAGGAATGGTGGGTTCGGAGGTGGTCCTAAGGTAAATTGGGCTGTCTCTAGCAGATCCGACTCTAGCGTGTTTATGTGTTCCTGGAAGACGTCGTTTAGCCACTCTGCTCCCCGTGGTCTATCGAAATGGATTCCATCATTGGAGGTGTCTTCAGGGAATCCCTCTTTCTCCATGCGCTCTGCCACGTCCAACAGTCTGACAGGGAGCACACTCTTGCGATGGATATCTCGGATCACCTTGTTTAGGTTCCGCACCTTCTCGTTCATCTCCAAGGCGTGCTGATCAAACATCATGTTGTAGGGGACCGTACATACTGTCAGCAGAATGGGGTCCATCTGGATCCTCAGCTCCTCAAGAAGGCAGCTCATCTTGTCGTACAGCCTCATTATTTTCCTCGCTTCTCCCCTTGACACATCGTTTGTCCCGATCATCAGGGTCACCGTGTATACTTTAGTCATCCCTAGCATGTCCAGGGTTGCCAACATCTGTGGCGTGGCAGCTCCAGCGAAACTCAAGATTCCTGTCTGCCAATGCGACTGGATCCGGGTCAACACCCGCACCAGGCTGTCCCCTATGATTAGGTGAACTGCACCCTCTGGCACACGAGGTGGCGCGAGATACTCCACCCAGGCTGCATCATGGAAGCAGTCCCTCCTGGCTCCCTGTTCCGCACTCCAATCCAGTCGATTGTGCCTGTGGTACCTTCCCTCTGTATTTTTATTATAGCTCGAGATCACGACGCTCCTGACCGGCTGTTCCCTCCAAGTTGGGGGAAGCTCCGGTCTTGCCGATCTTTCACGGTTTTTCTGTTGTAATTTCTCGCCTAGCTCTTTCAGGCGCGATGAGCCGCCACTCACCTGACTGTCGCTCGAGGTCGAGGTTGGGGTATATCCCGGCAGCGCCACATCCATTAGTGGACGTACAGGTTGTGTCTCTAGGCCACGCAAGGAAGGCGTCGCGTCATTCGGTATCCAAACTTCCAACACTTCACTCATGTGTTCTCTGGCCTCGCGGTCAAGGTTGAACCGTCCTCTTGCCCTGGGAGCTTCATCCACCTCCATGCGCGACTCTGGCCTCGAGCTGGTCACCACTCGCTCCTTTGGCCTGGCTCCCTTCTGTGCGTCAAGCTCACGTTGTCGCTGTTCTATTCTCTCCAACTCCGACTTCAGTTGATCACGATTTGCGGCGCTCTCCCGTACCCTTAGTTCCTGCTGATGTTCAACTTTTAGCACCTCAAGTAACCTCAGAGTCTGATCTCGCTCGTTGACTGCCTGGTCTCTCTCCAGCTGAATCTTCTCCCGATCCAGCTTCGCCTGATCCCGATCGAGGTTCGCCTTGTTCCTTTCCTTCTGCGCCTTCTCGAGCTCTTTCTTTAGAACACCCAGATCCGGATATGCCTCGGTCGTCTGTTGCGCTCGCGTCATCGACGGCACCCTACTCGAGCCCTGGCTTGTAGATCTTGCTGTTGGCCTAGTCGGTAGTGGGAACTCCCATGCGCCATATTCAGTGTTGTTACTCAGGCCAGGACTCCTTGCCAAGTCAAAGCCCCTTACTCCTCCATTCACGTTCCAAGACAACCGTCTGGTCTGTTCTTGGTTTGATATACCCTCGGTGGTGTACCCGATCATCAAGACAGCCTCCGTTGCAGACTCCCTGCACTCACCCTGGTCCTCCAACTGGAGGATGGCATTCAGCATCACCGCCATTCTCTCGTCTATTTGGGTGTAGTCCAAGTCCCTCAGGCGTCTGTACAGCTCATCAAGAGTGGGCTTCTTCAGGGCCGCGGGCATGGATTTCCAGAATCGGTCTGCCATTCTTCGTGACTTCGGGATGTATATAGGTATGTGTTTACCAGCTCAAGATTTACCCAACCGACTTAAGTATTACACAACTCAAGAATTCTCTAGAAACGTTCCCTTGCAAATACTTGCTGTAGGTGCGGATTATCGCGAGTTCAATCAAGATTTCCCTTTCTGTTTCTCGCTTCGAGTATAGTTGGATTTTCAACTTTGTTTTTCAAACTTGATCTGAAAACAGAAAGCATATTAAAACTTCACATGTCATATTCCTAACCTAGAGGCCCCCCTTTTCACCAGTATGGTTAAAATCTTATCATTCTCATATCACTTAAAACAATTCAATTGGAATTTCCTTAAAAGCATGCAGATTCATTTTATGTTTTAGCACCGTTAACTCTTTTTTAAAATTCAATTGTCATGCCAATCATATCTTAAGATCCCTTTACCTGCGCCGCACCCCAGTACCTAACTCAAGACTCCTCCCTCACACCCGACTCGATACCCCCATGTACCCGACTCAGGCGATGCTCAAGTAGTACTTCTTATGAAGATACACCATTATCTCAGTTTCTGCAAAGACGACATGTAGGATAGCGTACAATTCCCTTGGGCTCAGTTTGCCCCTGTTTGGGTCATACACCGGCATTGAGACCTCTGTTATCCCTCTTTCAATCATGAAGTCTCGTAATCTTGTTAGTGCCAATATCACGTGTTCGGGATCAATTGTGTTCCTGTCATTGACCCTCGTTACTAGGAAGCACAGATATTTGCCCGGGACTTGTGCCACTGACGGTGGAAGCGCTGCCATCCCTCCCAGTCCTGGTCTCTGTCTGAACAGAAACTCTACATTCTGGTACTCTCTTTTGAAGTCAGCTTCCAATCTTGATTTGAAACTCATGTCCGCCGTGATGCAGATCGCGCTGGTCCTGTTTGACAGGATGAAGTCGCTGTCCGTTATCATGATGTTCTCCGAGTATTCATTGGGTATTTCGAATTTCGTTTTGAAATTCCGACCTATAGTAGGCTCTGGCTCTTCTTCCTCCAGTTCCAATTCGCTCGTTTCTCTCACTTCCTTGAGCTTCTTTATCATCAAATTTTCGGTGTGGGTAAGTCCTACCCCCACTCCCCGGACAAAATTATTTATCGACGTCCCCGTCGATGTTGGCGGGTCTGAATTGTCCTGAGGAATGTCCAGTGGCCTGTCTGTTGCCGTCCATCCGAAAAGAGGGTCCTCTGTCTTCATGTAATTTGCCGCTGATACATCGACTTGCTGAATGCTTTGTCCTTCGCGGCTCTCGTCTTTGACATCACGCATCCACTCTAGAATCCTCAAGTTCGTGTTCTCCCTCCTCTCTATCTCACTCTGTTCGAGATCCGTTTCTACTTCTGGCGTCGAGTAATCATCCTGCGGATAATGACCACCATCGTCAATGACCTGCCATTCCTCTCCGGCTTCCAGTTCGCCTGCCTTCAGTAATTCCTCGCCCAAATTGTCTGGCTGTATCTTATCGATCAAAAAGTCATCCCCGTACCTGTTGTACCTCATGCCGGTGCGTTTACGATTGCCAGTCCTGGTTACTGGTGCTGTTGGTCGATCCGGCTCCATCCACTTCGGCACCTCGTCTTGCTCCGGGTCGTTCCAGTCTTCTTCTACAAATGATCCTGCATCAGACCCCACTCCTATCTTTTCATTGTCGTCCAAACTCAAGTTCTCATTACCATCATTTTTCTCTCGAGTACCTTTCTCATTCACTTCACACGCTGGCTCTACCACCAGGTACTCAAGACCCTCCATGTCCTTCGGTATGCACCAATCCTCTGGGGACGGGACGTGAGGCTTCAGATTTTCATAATGTGCCGCTCGCCCAGTACTCAAGCGATAGAACCGTCCTTGTTGATGAACCTCCGTTATCATGAATGGTCCCCTCCACTTCTTGAGTAGTTTCTTTGTTCCCTTGGGCGGTATTACATTTTGGAAGACCCACACTTATTGGCCCACTTCATATGGCTTTGCTCTTAATATTTTTTCGTCGTATTTCCTGCGTTGCCTCATTTGCGCTTGCGCCGTGTTCCTCCTGCATAGCTCGTTCAACTCCTGTTGTCTTTTGATCGCTTCTTTCACGTATGCCTGAGGCGACGTCCTTTTCCCCTCGTATTCCGGGTAAAAGAATGTCAGAGGCATTGCTCTCTCCCTGCCCGTCAACATCATGAAAGGACTGATGCCCGTAGTTGAGTGCTGTGTACTGTTGTAGGCTCCAGGTATTTGTCCCTGTATTTATCCCTGTACAAGTACTGCAGGTATTTGTCCCAGTCCGTCATGTATCTTGAGCAGTACACCCTTAACATGTTGACCAGTGTCCTGTTTTGTCTCTCTACCAACCCATTGGTCTGCGGATGATAGGTCGTCGAGTGTGCTTGAGCACGTGCGATCTCTTCATCAATTCTTTTGTCAAGTCCCCCACAAAAGCTTTGCCGTTGTCCGACTGGAAAGTCATTGGACAACCATACCGCGATATCCAATGCGTTATCAGATGATCACATGTCTCTTCGGCCGAGGCTGTCTGGCACGGAACCGCTTCCGCCAACTTTGTGAAGTGATCTATTATAACCAGTATCTGGTTGTATCCCGACTCTGTCATGCAGATTTTTTGATGGTCTATCTGCACCACTTCATTGAACTCCGAGCTCTCAACGGACTTGAGGGGAAACTTCATCTTCCTTGGGTCTTTTACCTGGAGACATGCCAGGCAGGCATTCACCCATCTCTCGCAAGCTTTTCTCATTCCTGGCCAATCAAATCTGTGAAGTATCCTTTGTTGTACTTTGTCTATCCCCTGGTGACCCATCTGGTCGTGTGATCTGAAAAGCACCTCTGTCTGGTACAATTGTGGTAGTATGATGAGGTTGTGTTTGTGTAATATCTTTTCCTCATCTCTCCTCTTGCACGCTACCACTCCATCAGCTGTGTGATAAAGTAAGTCTTTCTTTTCTTTGTAGAACTGGCTCAAGATCTTGTAGCTGTCTTCCTCAAGTTCCCCCTTCTCCTTGACCCCCGACTGGATCCATTTGGAGAGGTTACTTGTCATTTTGTCATTCTTCTGGGCTCTTATTAGGTCTGACAGCCTATATCTTGCCTTGACATGCTCCTTTAGCGCCATGATCTGTCCATTTATCTCACCAGGGTTGTGGATGTCATCACTCAGTTTCACGCATATCATCCTTTTCACGATTTTCATATCATCTTCTGGCACCAGATTCGTTCTGAAGTTTGAGTTGCATGATAGTTCCCTGAATGGTTTCCTTGCGACCGCAATTTTCTCAAGTTCCTCACCACCTCGCATCTCCTGTATGTCCATGTTGTATGTTCCTGAAGATGGATCCGTCTGTAACTCCCTGTCGTGGTGCCTTGTCTTCTCTTCCGCCAGTATCATGCACAGACTGTCTTGGTTTTCGCTGCTCTCATCCGAGTCTTCATCCCATCCTTCACGCTCCCCGGACAATTTTCCTTCTCCGGTTCCTTCTTCCGTGAACCTGGAACACTCCCCGGACTCTTGACCTAGTCCCAGGTGTTCAGTATCTTCCTTGAACGTCACTTTCTTTTTCCTAACCTTGGTCTGCTCCAGAATGTCTTCGGTGATTTTGTCAACTAGTGACCGCACGACATCTTTGCTGTCAGTGACGCTTCCTCTTGATGAGTCAGTATCGTTCACTGTCTCTTTTCTCCGAAGTATAGTGAATTGCGGTTTCTCTTGACCCTTCTCCTGGATCACGGGCTTATCATCTGATAGTTTCTCGAGCAACCTCATTAAGTCATCATCTATCTGTGCAGTTCCTGCTTCCACCTGGTTAAGATCATAGCCTTTTGCCTTGAGCGTCTCCTTCACGATCTTCGACTTGAGTATAATCTCAATCGGAATCCTCTTGCTCTTCCTCAAGATGGTCTTCTCTGGAGGCTCTTTAGGCAATTCAGGATGATCTTCTATCGGTTTGCCTGACTTGTCCAGCCATCTCGTGATTGGAAGACTGTCGTACGTTTCCTTGTCCATGAATGAGAAGCCATCTTTGATTTCAGGTCTGTCTGCTTCTCTTTGCTCTTGTTTCTCATAGAACTCCGTCTTCTTACTCAAGCTGTCGGCATTCTGATGTTTATCTCGCGTTCTATGCTCAATTATCATGTTGTATCCGTCCAGGCGAACTATCCACCTCCCAATGTAACTTTGGTCCATTGAGTACGTTTTCAGCCAGCTCAGTGCTCTGTTGTCGACTCGCAACTTGAATGGCTCACTGCCCAGGTATGCCCTGTATTTCTCGACAAAGGTAACCACCGCGAACATCTCAGCTTTCGGTGCTCCGTACTTCATTTCCGTGTCACTCAGGACTTTGCTCCCGTACGCTATTGGTCTCAAGACTGTCTTCCCATTCCATTCTTGTTCTTGGTGGAGAATCCCAGAAATCGCGACTACCGACGCATCCGTGTCCAGCACGTACATCCCTTTCTCAGTCGGCATACCCAATACTGGTGCCTCACATAGCTCTTTCTTTATCCTCTGGAATGACTCTTCTGCTGCGTTGTTCCACGTGAACTTCTTGCCCTTGTGTCTCATTAATTGTTGCATCGGGAATTGTTGCATAGCCTTTGATGAACTCTCTATAATAGTTAGCGAAACCCAGGAAGCTCATCAACTGGTGCTCTGTCTTCGGTGATTTCTAGGTCAGGACTGCTTACACGGCGTCCGTATCAGGTCTGATGCCGTGCTTGTCTACCATCCTGCCCAAGTATTTTATTGAGTCCTTGAGTATCTCGCACTTTGATGGTTTACACTTTAGCCCCGACCTCTTCATGCATGCAAACACTTCGTCTAGTCTCTCAATGTGGTCTTCCAGTGTTGGCGTCGCTATTACCACGTCATCCACGTAGCACATTACCAGGTTGCCATACTTCTTCGTTACGCCTATCAGCGCGTGTGCCATCAACCGCTGAAACGTGGCTGTGGCATTGCAAAGTCCAAACGGCATCCGTTTCCATTGAAACAGACCCAACTCGCAGGCAAACCCTGTCTTGTCCCTATCCTGCTTCCTTAGTGGTACTTGCCAAAAGGCCGAGCCTAAATCAAGAGTCGTAAAAAATTTTGCATCACCTAACTTCGAGAGGCTCTCATCAATCCTAGGTATGGGATAGGCATCCTTCACCGTGACGGAGTTCAGGTATCGAAAGTCACAACAAACCCTCAACTGGTCGCCTTTCTTTTTGGCCATCACTACTCCACACGCCCACGGTGACTTGGATGGTTCTATCATGTCATACTCTAGTAACGTCTCGATCTCTTTTCTACACGCGTCCGATTTGTGTGCGGTCATGCGCCTCGCCCCCTCCCTGTGTGTTACCGCGTTTTCCTCAAGTTCTATTTCATGCTCAACGAAATTACAACACCCGATATCCGCCTTATGCCTCGAAAAAACTTCCTCGTTCCGCTCTAGTACGTCCTTGATCGCTTCGAGCTGTTCATCTTTCAGTTTGCCCCTCAAATGTTCAATCTCCGGCAGGACCGGTTTTTCATTTTGCATTTCATCTAGTGTGGGTCGCTCTGGAAAGTTCGAACAGCTCGAAAGACCATCATCCGTTTCTGACTTAAGTGATTTAATAAGACCTGAAGAATCTTTTATTTTCTGCAATCGTCTCAAGATACAAATTTTGTCCCTGTGATTGGGACAATCAACAACTTCATTTTGTTTTGAGTTCTCAATTGTTTCATATCGAGTTTTAACCGGTAAAGCATATCCCAGTTTCCTCCCTCTCTGTATCGTGATCGGTATATCAAGGGTATTCAACAAGACACTGACGCAGAGGCCGCTCTTCGTTATCGAAAATGATCTTCCTAAAACAGCAGCACTTTGACTATTAGGATTCGGAACTTTGCACACTTGCTTGTTGTCACTTAGTTCATTGTAATTTTTCATCCTCAAACTTACGATTGCCGCTTCATTAGCTTTTAGCCTCACCCTCCTACTCAAGAATACCGGTGCTTTGTTTTCATTTGCCATTATTAAATTTACCGGTTTGATTGCGTACCTCCTATCCGGGTTCCGTATCCTGAACATTGCGTTATTTAGATCAATCGTTACGTCGAAATTCCTGATGAAGTCTCTGCCCAAAATGAATTGGTCAGATTCATCTAGGTTTTCTACCACGATAAAGCTCATCCACAGGTTACGTTCCACCAAATTGAGGGCTATTATCGGCGTCCTGCCCAGCACCCGAAGGGCCCCTTTGTTTGCAGCCGACAGCCGTATTCTCGAGTCTATCAAGTCACCTTTGTCAAAGCCCATCCTCTCCCAAGTTTCGATTGGTATGACGCTCAAGACTGCTCCCGTGTCAAGCAACCCACGCAACTGAGTCTTTTTGCCACTTATATCCAGCACGTGCCCTGTCACATCTGCCTCCGTCCCGATGTGCATTGCATCTTCTTCAAGCATGGCGCAGTGTCCAATCGATCTCACTTTCAATTCTTCTTTCCCTACGTAGATTTGTCCAATTAGGTCTTCGTCACATGTTATCATCGTCTTGGTATAGATGTTAATCCCATCTATATTTAGCATCACCTCGTGTGGACCATAAGCTTCAGTATATCTGCTATCAACACGTACCGACTTGCTGCCCCCTCTCATGAGTAGTGCTCTCAAGGCTCTAGAAGTCGTTTGTGGGCTTAAACAGCTCAAGTAATCTGCGTACACGTCAATGTGCATTATCGTCTGGTCGCTCGGTTCGCTCAAGTTTCTGGTTACCTCGTGGCCGCCCACTGTGATTATCGACATTATTCTAGCCCCAATTTTCGATATGCCGAATGGCTTTCCCGTCACCATTTTTACAGTGTTACAATTCCCCGTCTTTGTTGAGCCCGGTACAGCCTCTGGTGTTTGGTTCGATCCGGTTAATGCTTCGTTGAAATTCTGTCTTTCGATCTCCAGCTTTAGTCGTTGCTCTATTTCTTTCGCAGCCAGATCCTGTTTTACTTTGGCAATTGCTTCCGTCGCCGCTTTCTCATAGTTTATCTCTAGCGAGTTCCCAGCCGCGGACTCTATCGCACCATTAACATGTGTTACAGCTTTCACTGTTTTCGTCGTATTTCCTGCGTTGCCTCGTTTGGGGTGACTCTGGTCCTTGACCGCTTCCCAGAACAAGGGGGGACAACCATTCTGAAGTGCCCCTCCTGGTTACAGAAGAAGCATCTTGCGCCTATCTTGATGATTAAGCCACTATAGTACTCGTGTTCCTCCATCTGGCTCATGTCCTCCTCATCTGGTGCATATCCTAGACTCTTCATGCCTTGTTTGTATGTTGTGCAGTCAGCCACGTGGTGATCCGCCGACCCGCAGTTCGCGCATGATCTGCGCTTGTCCATGTCATCTCTAGGCTTGTACCATGACGACCTCTGGGGTTGACTTCCCCCTTGCGTGTTCCTGTTTTCTGTATATGAGTATTTCTTGGGTTTCATCAGCATGTATTCCCTTGATTTCTGTCTCATTTCTTCTGGGGTTGGTGCGCTGTCTTTCGACAATGTGTAGTATGTTGCTAACATTGTCCTTAAGTCGTCACTTTTTACCCCATCAATGAACTTCGAGGCAATGCTAAAGTTTCTTCTGTTTGTCGACTCCTCTGGGTCACTCCTTCTTCTCAAGCTCTCGAGATCATCTAGGAACCGATCTATTGACTCGTCGTCCCTTTGCCTTCTCTTTTCAAATCGCATCATCGCTTGGTGACCCTTCATGCCTGACCCGAATCGATTCAGCAATATCTCGAAGATCTTGTCCGCGGTATCGCGTTCTTCTTCTTTCTTTGCAACCACGCATTTCAATGCCGTGCCTTCCAGGTTACTGAGTATGGCTGTGCATGCTTGCCTTTCATCATTTAAGTTATCTTGTTCTAGATGTAATCTCATCACTTCCACCCACGTGTCAATGCATCCATCTGAGTCGTCTTTGAATTCTTTTGGCTTCTTGAAAGTTTTCCTTGATTTTCCGTCTCTCCTATCGCTCGAGTTAGTGTTCCTCGTGGCGAAGGCCTCTAGAGTCCTGTTCATCATCTCCCAAGTGCTTGCCCACGTCATGGCATCCGGACCTGCGTTGCTGCTAGCTGTTGAGTCCCCCGGACCACTCGTTGTGTTTGAATTCCCACTTTTCATGATTGTTTTATCAGCCGTTGGTGCTATGCTCACCGTATCCCGGGTTAAGGGCAACGGTGTCGATTGCCGTTTGCCCCTTTGTGGTTCCACAAAGTCAACTCTGGTGCCTTGCGTGCGATCCGCTGCCGGTCTTTCTTGTGAGGTAGAATTTCTCAAGATTGCATCCAGTTTCGTCTGTATTGCACCTGAACTTTCGGCCTGATTCTTGCTCATTGTGTCCAGCCTCTTTTCCAGGCTACCTATTTGGCTGTTGACATCATCATATCGGTTTTTCAACTGTTGCCAATCTTTTTTGATGTTCCCTTCTCGTTCTTTATTGGTGGCTTCTACCTTATCTGTCATCTCCTTGAGTCTCTCGTCTGTTGCCTTAGCCAGGTTAAAATAACTATCCAGATACTCGTGTTTGTTATATCATAATTCTTTTCTTATCACTTCTCTGTCCTCTTCGCTGTGCTTCAGCTTTTTGTCGATCTGATTCAGTTTTGCCATCAAGTCACCTAGCTCAAGAGTAGCCTCTTCATGGTCAGCCGTTGGTCTTTCTTCGGCCGTTGCTTCTGCTTTAGTTTGTTCCTCTCTCGGATTGGCTTCTGTCGTCTTTGTGCTCACTGTCCCAAATGTTCGTGCTCTTTCAGCTTTTGGTTCTTCAGTCACGTTCTCTTTCGATTTTATTCCGACCATCATCGCCAACCTTTCTGTAAAAGATGTCTTTTTTACTTGAGAGTCTTCTTTCACCGTTTCTTCGGTGTTGCCTATTGCATCTTCCACATCGTCTATTGGTGAGAACTCTATGGGTTTCGGGTTTGGTTCTTCTGCATTGGGCATTGGAGTTGACTCCGTCGTCTTTTTCTCCAGTTCATCTACGCTCTGGTCTGGTGTCTCTAGGTCGATTTCGATTGTAGGCTCCACCTCTTTTTCCCTCGCATCTTCTCGCGTCTTGCTCTCGGTGCCACTCCTCGTGCTGACCATGCTAACTGAAAAGTTATTTCTTGTTTTGCCTGGGCCCCTTGATGTTGTTCCACGCAGCGACGAGTTATATTTCGTGTTTGATCCACTTGACCTTTTTTCAAGCACCGGTACCCTACTCCGTTTCATTATTCCTATTTACAATTTCCCTTATTTACAATATTATTATATACACAATTCTATTCTAAGAATAAAAAAAATTTTGTGGAAACAAATTCTTAAAAGAAAATATACAACGTGATAAAAACCTTGTTCCAGTTCTCTAAAATCTTCGAGTAACTTTCTTTATTCGTGGTCCCAACCGTACCGGGTTCCAATTAGTCTTGTTCTGTCTTAATTCTGTCTTAAAACAACTTGTTGTAATTTTACTTCAATTTTTATACTGTCCTAAGACTTCCAGTTACCGTCCCTACTCTTCTTCGTACCGTCCCAGGCTTCCTTTTACTGTCCCAAGATTGTTCGGTAATGTCCCAGTACTCCGTCAGTGTCCCAAGACCCCTGACCCAAGGCTAGTGTCCCAAGACTACTGTCCCAAGGCTAGTGTCCCAAGACTACTGTCCCAAGGCCAGTGTCCCAAGGCTAGTGTCCCAAGGCTAGTGTCCCAAGACTACCGTCCCAAGGCTAGTGTCCCAAGACTACTGTCCCAAGGCTAGTGTCCCAAGACCACTGTCCCAAGGCTAGTGTCCCAAGGCTAGTGTCCCAAGACTACTGTCCCAAGGCTAGTGTCCCAAGGCTAGTGTCCCAAGACTACTGTCCCAAGGCTAGTGTCCCAAGGCTAGTGTCCCAAGACTACTGTCCCAAGACCACTGTCGCAAGACCCTTGTCCCAAGACCCCTGTCCCAAGACCCTTGTCCCAAGACCACTGTCCCAAGACCCTTGTCCCAAGACCACTGTCCCAAGACCACTGTCCCAAGACCACTGTCCCAAGACCACTGTCCCAAGACCCTGTCCCAAGACCACTGTCCCAAGACCCTGTCCCAAGACCCTGTCCCAAGACCACTGTCCCAAGACCCTGTCCCAAGACCACTGTCCCAAGACCACTGTCCCAAGACCCTGTCCCAAGACCACTGTCCCAAGACCACTGTCCCAAGACCACTGTCCCAAGACTGTATCAAGACTGTTCTGGTCCAACACTGTCCCTGGACTTCTTTGGCACTGTCCCAAGGCTGTTTGACAAGTGTCTGAGCGGTGGGACTTCTCTCTTTTTCGTTATGGGGACTTCTTGATTCACTGTGCCTTGTACCACCACTCAAGCTCTAGTAAAATTTTCCCAAAAACCCTTTCTTAAAAGCCAAATGCTGACCCCTCTTTTTTTCTTATTTCTTTTTAGTTACCTCTATTTCAATGTTCCAAGCAACTTGAGACCAAAACCTGTGCGCAGGTATCTTGTGATCACCTGTTCGTATAAAAACTAAACACAAATCCTCCCCAAAATGCAACAAAAAATCCAAGCCAGAAAAAGTAATAAAAACTGAAAAATGAGCCCACCTAAATTTCAAAGGTGACCAATGTCTACCTTTCGTCGAAAAAAAAATGTCTGGTACCTAATTGCCACGCGTTTCCTTCCCCCCTGCTAGCGATCTTATGGGGTATCACAAAAACTGTCTATGTCCGTTTCCCCCTACCGATCCGACCAGGGTACCTACCTTAACCTAATTCCAATTTTGGATATCCGTTTCCTATGACCAACGCGTGTAAATGACTAATGTAACTAAATCAACAATGTCGACCAATTAGTTACTCTAATTTCTCTCCTTTTTACAATTTACAACCGCCAACCTCTAACTTAACCAGCCCCCCTTCTAACCTCCCCCCTTTTTAGCCCCCCTTCTTAAGCCTAAAATTACCTTAAGCGCCGGGTGCTAAACCTCTCAAGAGAAAACCGTACACCTGTCTCCAGGCCTGCTCAAGTAAAAACGTTCCTCAAAACCGGGGGATATCGCTTATCCAATTTTACACTTATTTCCTATAATGTAGTATGAGTTTTAACGATACCCGTTCTGCCCAACTTGAGAACTCGAGAACTGCCAAATCCTTCTTGGCTACTTTCCCACTCGACTGGTCACCTCTTCCAGTCCAGTCTCCTATTGGTTCAGCTCAAGTGCTCCTGAACCACTTTCCCACTCGGCTGGTCACCTCTTCCAGTCAAGTCTCCTATTGGTTCAGCTCAAGTGCTCCTGAACCACTTTCCCACTCGGCTGGTCACCTCTTCCAGTCAAGTCTCCTATTGGTTCAGCTCAAATGCTCCTGAACCACTTTCCCACTCGGCTGGTCACCTCTTCCAGTCAAGTCTCCTGGTTGTCCAGCTAAGTTCCAAGCTATCTAAAAACCCTTGACAACGCCCCACACTCGGGCACTTTATTGAGGTTACTGGGTTAAATTGCTAGGTTGATCGAAACGATCGAACTTGTAAAACAGTATGGGTATACTATTTAATTAATATAAAGGTTTGATCCAACTAATCTGGTGTCAAAGTCACTGTCTTTTTTCGTTTTATGGTTTTTGTTTCGCTTTTTGTCTTTTTGCTCGTGTTTTTGTCCCCCTAGTTGCCCCCCTTTACTCGGTTAGCTAAGCCTCGTTCGGAGAGCGTACCAGGAAGTTTTCTTGAGTTTTCTTAAAAAGCTATCACGGTACAACCGGAAGGTTTGCACGTTCCTGTCGAACCGTACCGCCGGTACTCTAGAATGGGCATTCAGTCCGAAGCTGTCTCAAGTGGGTTCGACTCCGTAGTCTTGATGTCGTAAACACCCAGGAGCGCCATAAAAACACTATGTAACATTCGTCTACTGCAGTCACACATGAGGCTTAAGAAAAATAGGCCCTATAACCATTGGTTCAAGAGTCAGGGACACTATCTATTGTGTTTTTGTACCTCAAATCAGTCGGAGCCAATTCGGTTCGCTTGTGACATGAGACTACGACCCGTTACAGCTTAAAGGCTACTACTAAAATATCCCCCCACTCTAGAATTAGAAACGTCCCCATACTTAGGTCTCTAGATACCCAAAATACATGAACGCCATTAAAAACCGGGTCGGAACAATCCGTTAAGTTACTTTTTATTAGACAGTGGAACTTTGATCCATTTCAGATGGATCAACCTACAACTCGCCTTACCTCAACATAACAATTATAAAACACACTCTAGACATTTAAATTAGTACTCACATTGTAGCACGCTCAAGAACCAGGAAGTAAATAAGTCGGTGAGCAACTCAAGAATCAATAAAGTAACTAAAATGAGTTTAATGTTAGTCAGTTGTAATAACAAGAACAAGTTTTTACTCTAGACTGTAAGTTCTCGTGAACCATTGGGACACTCTAGCTATCCACCTTTCCACCGAAGGTTCACTCTAGTCCAGTTTAGAATAAATACTCCAATCACAACAATCCAGTTCGTGGGAATGCGCTCGTCTCTGTTTTAGATGGGACAGCTCTACTCTCGATTATTATTGCTACTGAAATTGCGAATAGCAATTTCCCACTGATTTTTCTAGCCACTTTCCCGCGATTGTCACTCGATCGTTCTGACTTATCTTTTCTGATTTTCAGTTATCGCGAGAAAATCGTGCATGACAGGTTCCATTCGAAATTTTGAAAAATTAAATTTCACTCCAAAATTAAGTGTTTTTTGCTTCTCTCAAGGTCAAACTTCCAAATATGACCGACTGGCACAGACATGAGACTAGAACCCGCTACAGCTTAAAGGCTACTACCAAAATATCCCCCCACTCTAGAAAATAAGAACGTCCCCATAATTAGATCACGAAATACCCAAAATACACGAACGCCGTTAAAAACAGGGTCGGAACAATCCGTTAAGTTACTTTTTATTGGACAGTGGAACTTTGATCCATTTCAGATGAATCAACCTAAAACTCGCCTTATCTCAACATACACACTCGAGAAAATTAAGTTAGGGACTCACATGTTGATGCACTCAAGCACAGGGAGCAATTAAATTGATAAGCAACTCGAGAATTAAGTAGGATAACTAGATAAGTTCAATACTAATCAGTTTTGATAACAGAAATAAGTTTTGACTCTAGAATTGGAGTTTTTGGCTGAACCATTGGGACACTCAAGCTGTCCACCTTTCCGTTGAAGGTTCACTCTAGTTCAGTTCGAATAATTGTGCTCTTCTCTCGCGATTATCTCGTCTCATATTTCAGGATAAGACGGCTCTACTCGTGTATTATTTTGCAATTTCCTGCTGTTTTCTTAAGTGTTTTTCCTCAATCGCAAATTCGGTCGTTCTGATTTTTCACTTTGTGTTTTCAGTTGGTGCGAGAAAACTGAGCATGAAAGGCTCCATTCGAAATTTTGAAAATTAAAACTTCACTGCAAAATCACGTATTTTCGTGTCCCTCAAGGTCAAACTTCCAGATATGACCGACTGGGACATTCGAAATTTCTGGCACATTCGAATATTCACATCAGAAATATTTGCTCTCATGCACGCACGATACCAGAAATTATTTCTTTCTTTCGCAGTTTGTACTTTCGGTAGAGAGAATCGCAAGCGCCCACGACGACTACTTACTCTTTGATAATTTTCTGAAAAATTCACGTCGAATTTGTTCTCAACGATGTTTGATAAAAGTAAAAGCTCCTTTATGGCTTGAAAATATGGTAATGGTTACACGTTCAGGCGGATCAACCCATTTGAGTAGTTTCTTGTTCATCTTCTCCATCTCCGTAATATCTGAACTACTCGGAGACCAGCACTCAGCTCCATATAGTATTGTTGGAACAAACACTGCTTTATATAACTGAAGCTTCGATGTAGTTCCCATACTAGAAGAAGTATTGCGTTTAATCATTTGGTAAACCTTGTGACATTTTGACAATTTGTTGTTTATATGCTCTGACCACTTCTATGCTTTGTTCAGAGTTAATCCCAAGTCTTGCACACTGTTAATATCACTCAAAACGTTACCCATGAATTAAAGAGAAGGTGGAATCTGAAAATTGAATACAAGCATTAGAACCACTTAATGGTCTTTTATGATGTTTTAACATCTGTAAATCACTATTTATCAATTTTGTTAACCTGACGAAGGACATAGTTCTGAAAACGTTCGAGTTCACATTTTAATAATTTTTCTTCTGAACAATTTATGTGTAATTTCAGACCCCAGAAATTCGTTCCATCAAACCATTTTTGGCGGCATTCATGTCGTATGGCACAGCTTGCACAGCAACGAGCTATCCTTGTTTTTCACAGTCAAGTTGTGAGGTTTTTTAAGTCCGTTTGTTTTAGTCACATGACTAACTCGGGTCTTAACTGATGCTATTTTTATATTCTTTTTAATGTTAGTTTTCACATCCATTTCCATTCCGGTTTTACAGGTGCTTTGTTTTTTAGATTGGCTGATGATGACTTTTATGTCGAAAACGTTTCTGGAGTTTATTTTACATTGATCTGCCGTTTTTACCTTTATCCTTGTTTTATTTTAGATTTGATGAATTCGATTTCTGCTAACCAAAATGTCGAAAAAGGATAGAGTCAAAGGAAATGTAAAACCTGCCAAAAGTGTAGATGCAGCTGCTTTAGTGGCTGGAAATGCACAATCTTTTGTTGGCTTTGACACACAAAGTTCATTTTTTCTAATTCCTGAAATTCAAACACAGCTCAAGAAACTGAGCAAAAAGGATTCATGTACTAAGATAAAGGGTCTTAACGACCTAAGCGGAATTTTACCCAACCATGGAGCAGAAACCTGGCTCAGTGTTTTGCCTCAGTGGTGTAGGATTTATCCAAAACTTTGTTCAGACGATGAAACGTCAGTTCGAAGACAAACCCAAGCACTGCATCGCCTTATTGTGTCTAACACTAAGAAAGAATTTGTTCCTTACATGAAATCAGTAACCGGTTACTGGCTGCTTAGCATGTTTGATCCTTACGCGGCTGCAGGAAAAGAGGCAAAATCGGCCTTCTTTGCCATTTTTCCTGATGAAAAATGGAAAAATGCTCTCCTGTTCTGTAAGGAAGAAATATCAGCTTTGATTCTAGAAAATTTTGCTGTCGATTCGCGTTCTCTAGACGATGACTCAGAATCATCGCAGCATAAGTTCAATCGTTTGATAAGTCAGTCATTAGCTCTTACTAAGTTTCTGATTGATTCATCTGCGGATGTGCGAGCGCATGTTCAAAAACATGTTCTTCCTACTTTGATTTCTTCAGTAAGTTTCAATAAACTGATCGAATCGCAAGACGGATTGATACAGAAAAATTTTCTCGCGCTTCTTGAAGCAATGACGTCATGGACTGAGCTAATTGACATTTTCGAAATCGAAGTCGTTACTGGCGTCAGCTTGAAGCCAATTGAGCATTTCTCTCTAACAGAAACCGACGATAATGTTTGTAGTAAAAGCTGCTCTTTAATCGCTAAGTTGGAAAATACGAAACTCTATTCCAGAGCTGCGAAGCATGAAAAACAATGGCGAACAAAGTTGATATCGTCCGTATCTTCTTTTTCTCCAACAAACGTCGTTCACATATCTTCATACCTTAGAAGTTCTTTGCTTTTGAAAGACCTCCAAAGTCAATGGCTAACTGATCTCGTGAAAAATTTTGAAAAACTTGTGCAAGATACTGATTGTCGCTTGGGTTCATTGAATGACACTCTTACAGCCATTTTTTCATGGACGGGGACAGAAATCGAAGACGTTGTCACGCGATTCGTGGAAGACAGCTTGCAAAACCTTTCGACTGGTCAGAATCAAGTTCTCTTGCAAACTAGTTTCTTTGTTTTGATTCATGAATCGAGCGTAAACTGCAAAGCGTTGTTTGAAACCTCCAAGAATTGCATCGAATCTTGCATAGAAGAGTGTGGTAACAATGAGTTTGCCATTAAATTACTGTTGAAGTTTCTGAAGCCAAAACCTTTGGTTAAAAAAGTGACAATTGTTCAAAAAGACCAAACTGAAGTTGACACCAACACTTTTGACGAAATTTTTTTCAGCAACTTGGAAAAAGTGAAGGGCCTAAAACTTGACACTGATGCTTGCATTGAACTGACTATAGCTATCCAGGAGAAATTTCTTGAGCAGAATCCTGAGTTTAAAGTTTGTTCTGAGTACATGCAAGATCTGTTGATTGCTTGCACGAGCAAAAGTGAAAGACTATTATCTGATGCTGCGGTTCTACTGATGAGTTGCAATTACAGTCTCGAAGAACTAAGTCAGTTGTGCTCTAAGTTAGATGCTCGAGCATTGACACCAATCATTAAAGCAGATTTGAAATCTGAATCTAAGACGCTGTTTAGAAGTGAAAAGTTGCTGGACCTCATTGGCAACGATGGCAATGAGTCTCTGACTGCAATAATTGCAGCGAACTGCAATGCCCTTGACGATCAGTTAATCGAGAAATATATCGTTTTGTTCAGAAATCAAAAAATGCTTCCTGTTTTTGCGGAGAAAAGCTTGAAAGTGCTAGAGAGCAGCAGAAATGTCATCCGGCTTACAATATTTGAAAGCGTATTGTCCGACTGCTCAGACACAGATAGTTTCCACGAAGCAATTGCGAAAGATTTTTGCCCTGTTTTAGAAGCTTTTCTGAAAAGTGATGGCCTTGAGTATACTCAGAAAGAATGGGCATTTGGCATAATGAAAAATAGCTTTGCTTTGTTTGAGCTAAAAGCAAATATTTTGACATCAGTTCTTTCTATTTTTGTCGAAAACCTCGAAGCAAACAACAAATTAGATTTCTCCAACCTGCTAGACAATTTAGTTGAAAAAGAATTGCACAATTCACTGTCGCTGTGCAGTTCTAGTATTTTGAAAGCATTGATTTTCAATGCTGTGTTACCTGCGCATAAAAGTTTCAGCTCAGTAAAAGTTGAAGATATCAATGTTTCATCAGTGTCAAAATTTTTGAATTTCGTTGCCAAAATAAGCGGTGTTCTCAGTGACCCAAAGTTCTCAGACTTGAACTTAGACCTGTCAAAATGGAAAAAAGTTTCAAATGTTTTAAGTTCACACATCGTTCCATTTGCGTCTCATGAAACAGGTGAAAAAGAGAGTCGTGACATTGCTCAAATTTTCTCGAATTTAGAGGAAACAAATTTCCTTGTTGATCTTCAAAAGTCTGAAGGTTTTGCTGGAGACAATGGTCAGCTGATTTACCTAAACAGTTTGAGCCTTCCTAGCGAAAGCAGTGAAAAAATATTCCGTGATGATGTCGACGCTCTAGAGATGTCAAATATTCTTCATGTGCAAACTATGAATAGTTCAAATAATTTGGAAAAAATGAGCAAAGTTATCACCGAAATTCTGGGAATTATATCAGACCAGGATGAATTACTCTGTGACGGAGAGGATATAAAAGCTTTTCCCAGTGAAGTTCAAATTCTAAACAGACAAGTTCTAATTTCGATTGTCATTTTTCTTCAAAACGAGAGTCTTACAGTTGAAATTGTGCAAAAACTGTGGGATAGCGTTTTGTGCGTTTTGGTTTGTTACGGAAACAGCTTGCAGAAGACAGAATTTTTATCTGAAAATCTGAATTTGGTATCGTTTGCCCAATGGTTCCTGAAGTCCTATGAGTTGATTGAAGATCTGGTTGCTAAATTCGATCACCCTGATTTGAACCAAGAATGGCACGATGTTTTCAAGCAAGAATTGATTCAAAGTTGTTGCAATGTGTGTATTAAGCTCATAAAGTCAGAATTGCCAAGAGAATTCAATACAAAAATCTTAACAGAAGTATCGTGCTTGAAACGCTTTGATTCGGGAACTCTTAAACAAAGTATTAGTTGTTTTACTGACGGTGCAAACTGCATATCGTTTTTGAGCCCGGGGTTGCTATCCCGCAGCTGCGTGACTCAATTTATGGCTTGTTTGGCTCTTGAGAAAATCATTATAGGTTCGGAGGATTTTGTCGAAGAATGGGCAAACATGTTGCTGAAAGTAGCAGAACTGTCTGCTGTAGATTGCGATTCGATGTTGTCGATCGGTGATTTGGAAAACTCGGATACGTTTGAAATTGTCGACAACGAAACGAACCAAGCTGTGACTTCTTTTCTAATGGCGATGAAGTTGCTAGCTTTGCTGCTATCAAAACTAAAGTCGGCCAAAATAAATGCGCTCTTGGAGTCCGAATTATTCCAAGACGTAAAAATTGAGTCTTTTCTCTCGTTTTTGTTCCGGATAATTGACACAGAGGCGGTGACGAATGTTGATTACAATTGTTCGGATATTTATTCGAGCGTGAGGCCAAAACGATCGCAACAGTTTCTGTCTGATTTAGCAATTGATTGTTACATGACTTCAATTTTGAGCCTTCCTCAACTTTGCAGATCATGGTTTGAAAGACTAGATAGAAGAAAGCGGGAAGTCGTCGATTGGTATACGGCGACGTTTTTGTCGCCTTTCGTAATCCGAAAAGCGTTCGGCGATGTCAACATGGATAAAGACATGAACAAAGATGATAGGTTGACTATCAAAACGTTCCAAGGCCAGAACACGATACAGGCTCAGTACTCGATTGAGGATTTTGCTATTGACGTGAAACTGAGCTTTGCTAAAAACTATCCCCTTGGAAGGATAAACATTGAAGAGATAAAGAAAAAGAAAGTTGGTAAGTGCCAGTAATTTATTTGTTCAATAATGTTGCATTACCTCTTTGATGAATTTAATAAGCTGCGATGGCCGAGTGGTTAAGGCGTTGGACTTGAAATCCAATGGGATCTTCCCGCGTAGGTTCGAACCCTGCTCGCAGCGTTAACTTTTAACTTCTCTCGCTTCAACTCTAACTTGGCTTCGCATCAATTCCTGCAGGAGTTGATTTTTATATTATATGGTTTTTTACAAGTGTTGCATCCTTCCGTCCTGTAGTAGGAATTGGACGATGGTCAAGAAATTTAAGACTTGGAAAAAGAATGATAAAACAACAAAAACTATTGTGCGCGCTGCCACATACAGGAAGTAATAGTATGTTGTTTGCTAATTAGATTCCATGTACAATGCAGAGAATCTTCAAACAAATTTCAAACAGATTGCGAGAGATCCTTGGAACTTTGGGGGCTCTTCCACTTTCCCCCATATTTCAAATTTTCCACTTTCTTAGTTGCTTTACGTGTTATTTCAGCTGAATCTGTGATTTTACGATCTAGAGTATGAACAACAAATCTGTTCACAAAAGTTAATTTGTTCATCATGTAATAATAATTCATTGCAGTATGACAACATAAAAATAGCTTTTCAAAATTGATTTTCAAATGTGGGGGGACAGTGAAGAAGAGCAGAAATTTGCAGTCCGTTTTCAGGTGTCTGTGTGTTTTCAGGAATCAAGGACGAAGAGTGGCAACGTCTGCTCTTGGATCTGAAGATCTGTCTGGAGCAGGAGTCCTCCTCCCTTGTGCATGGCATCTTAGGGTGGAAGTCCACATTGGAGAAGATATTCTCGGGAGTGGAGGAGTGCTGTGTGTGTATGGCGGTGTTACATCCCTCCAACAGGTAAAAAAAAATAACCAAAAATTATCATGTTTTTATAACCTGCGCGAAAAGCAATACAGCTCGATGGGCAGCTTTCAGTGTGTTAGATTGAAGCGAAAAACAATACAGCTCGATGGGCAGCTTTCAGTGTTTTAGATTGAAGCTAAGTTTGCCATCCCAGAAGCTGAAACGACTTCAAACTGTCACATTTGCCTTTTTGTGTCCTTGAAAAACGACACTTTTCGGATTGAAATTTTTCATAACCAATGTATATTAAGTGTAAACTTTCACTTATATAGGTCTTGATAATTTTTGTTCGTTTTTTTGTTCAGGAAAAAGTCTTGAAACTTGTCCACGCTCAAGTTTGTTCACGCGGTTTGATTTATGGATTCTTTTTAAGTTCACTTTTTCTCCTTAGTTATATGAAGGCAAACTCCACTATCGAACAGCAAAAGAGAAATGGTCACGAAAAACGTAAATTTTCTGAATTCACAGCAGGTTAAAAGTTATCTATTGATCCAGTGTTCTCTATGTGCTATAATTTTACTAGACTGCTGATAAAAAAGACCTAGATTTGCGCCCATTTGTCCTGTTTGCGTTGAGTTTTGAACAGGCATGTCTTTCTTTCTTTTTTTTTCAGTGAACTGGCTTGCGTCTTTTTGCTCCAAGTAAAACTATCAACATAACTGGCCGTGCTGTATTTTTGTTTTTGTTCTCGTTGTTCCGACTATTTTTTTTTAAAAAAATGGTCGGAACATACTGTTTCTTGCGCAGCAACCGGCGATTCTTGTTAAAATCTGCAAATACACCGAATGGTTTTTAAGTGATGAATGTGGTTATGTTTAGATCACTTCCAACGAAGCCCTGCAAAGTATGTAAGAAGAAATTCCATGCAGTGTGTCTCTTCACCTGGTTCGAGAAAGGAACTGCCAATTGTCCTTACTGCAGAAGTGTCTTCTAGCAGCCCTTGACCTCAACCTTCAGATGGTTCCGAAGGGATCTTTTAATTACAGTTGGCTACGAGGAACAACAAAGTCTTGTCCATACAAATGCACCAAAGAAAATATATGCTCTGTACAAATAATCAAGTTATAGTAGTTTGCATAATAAAACTTTTGATGTATTTTTGCGGAATATATATTATTTTAAAAATAGAAAAAAATTAAATACTTTAATAATTGTGTTTTGTTGACAGTAGTCTGGACAAAGTTCAAGAGACAATTTTGACAGGAGGATGATATATTTTAAACAAGGTACCAACTAATATCTTATTTTTTTTGGACAGGCATTTAAAGGATTGATTCTGGCGTGTGGTACAAGTTGCTGTCTTCGATAAGATACTATAGCCAGCCCCTACAAAATATGATGCCTAAAAATAAGAACTTGAAAGTAATTTGTTGTCTAGATATGAGAAACAGTCGAGCCAATGTATCCGTTAGAATCAGTGATGTCTACTTACAATTCTATTAAAACCAAACATTCGAATAAGTTAATTTTCAAACGTAGCAAAATTTTTGTTTTTAACAAACATGTAACTGGAGAAAAATTCAAATTACTGAAATCTGAGTTTTGTATAGTGTTTACGCACTAGCAGTCCTGAAAAATTGCATGCTCTTCAAATTTCATAATCAAATATGTTGAAAAATCTTTGAAAACAGTGTAAAACTCTCGATCTATACATACATTTCGCCATTTTCCAAGTGGTGATATATGAAGCAATTTTTCACTTATTAAGGTCGTATTTTTTTGGCGGAAGTTTTGAGAGTAGTTCGCCCTTAATTTGATTCTTTGTCGATTTGACTTAGTTTTTTTTTAAATTATCTTCAAATAAATTTCTGAATGGAAGGCAAACTACGCTTTCCAATAACAAAAATCCAAAAGTGTCACTAAAAAGTGGAAATGAGTTTTGGTCTCAAAGTTGATTTTGATTCCTAGCGGACTATAAAATTGTAATTGATCCAGTTTTCAAAAATAAACTGTTTCTATAACAAAGCCAACTAAAAGAAAATTGAAATTGCAGTTGGTAATGTTCGTTTCAAAAATTGCTGAGAATAATTCAAAGTTTAAAATTTAGAAATCTTTTTTGGTTTTCTTGGTTTCATTAATATTTAACCAACTGTCAATTAGTTAGATTTATATTTTTACTTGTTGTTTTTTTTTGCTTTGAAAGAGGACAAATGGTTAATCAAGTGTAAAAGAACTGAAATTTTCACTTGTATACGTGTTGATGGATTTTTTTAGAGTCTTAAGTTGCTCGAATAACTAGAATTGCATTCATACATATTAATTCTTTTATGAATGCATTTGATTATATATGCTTTTTTGAGCTACATTCAAATTCAACGCCTAAAATTTGGGTAAATTGGGCTCTCCAATTACCAATGCAAAAATGGCGCGAAATCTAGTTTCGATAGTGGATTTTAATTTCAAGATTTCCCAGTGGAATAAAAATTGTTCCAGTTTTCAAATTGGTTTATTTTTATTACATTTAGGAGAGCAAGTGTCTTCTAATCGGGAAAAAGACTTATTTCGCGTAAACAATTTTTTTTTACAAATCAGTAAGAAATTCAGAAAAGTTGCTTAATCAGTGAACCTTAGCAACTTCGATACTTCTTTTCAATTGGCCTAGAGATATAGCGGTTGCGTTTGTACCCGAAAGTCTGAATTCGAGTCCCCGTCGAAATGTTTATGTAAAATACCTCATTTTGTGCCGTTAAAACTTGATTGCTCACAGTTTTTCATGATAATGTTTTCTATGGCATTTTTTAATTTTTCGACTATACAGGCTTCTACCCTCTTGATGTTGACTGGGTAGCAGCTGGGTAATTGTTTGAAGTTTTGTAATACGGGTGATTGTGTTTTTTGACAATTTTCTGAAATTAGTTTGTTTTTACCATTTTTTAAACGATTTTGTTATTTCCGTCATATTTTGCTTTTGCTAGCTTGCAATGCTGAGCTTTTGTTGTGTCCTAAGTGGTGCGAAGCGCCGCGTCACCTCTGTTAAAAAACCTAATTCATAAACTGTTCGTGAAATTCAAAGAGCTTTAATCTGAAATCATTTTTCAAGTTTTTCTTACTCTTCTCGAAAATTACCGTGACAATTCTCAGCTTCAGTGTTCAATTGAGAAACCCAATTTTAGGAGTCTTCTCTACTTAACAAGCCACGTCCTGTTCTAACAGAAAAAAAACTACGAACTTCGGAAAGTCAAGTTTTTAAGCTTTGACCATTTTTAAAAAGTTTTGAATTTTCCTAAAAACTACCCTATCAAATCTGAGATGAGAATATCAAGCGAAAGCAGAGGTTGCACAAAATTTTCCTGAAGAGGCGGCTACTCCTTAATTTTTTGTGAACGAAAAAGTTAGTCTTCGGGGAAATTTCAAAATCTTGAAAATTTTCAGACTTCTCACTTATTTTAGTACAAAAACAACTAAGGTTTTGGGCAAAGTCCAATCTTTAAAATAGCGCATTTTGTCCCGCATCAGTGTAACAAATTCAAAAAGTACCAAACAGGTTTCTTTAGTTTTAGACATACGAAAATTATCGAGACATGCAAGAATTTTGGTTCACCTAATTTTTTAAAAACATTTTTCATTTTTTTCCCTGACTTATGCTTTTTTAATGATTGTGGGTTATCGCAACTGGTGCAAAGCTCCGCTTCGCCTCTGTATAAAATTTTTCCTCTTGGTCAAAACTTTCAATTGGCTGTTGCCTTTGTTTTTAAAAGCACTTTTTCAAGGCTGATTCTGCTATGTTCGTTTTCGAGCTATGAGCCAATGGTATTAAATCTTTTTAGCTCGCTATTTTTTTTTTCAAAGAAAAGCCTTGATTAGCGTAGCCTCCTTTTTGAAAAAAGCCAACTGACACAACCCAGAATGAATTTATTTTTTTCATGCCAAGTAACCTCTTGAAAAATCCATGATCTTGTAAGAATTTTCATGCTTGCATGCACCTCCACAGTTCTCAATCGGTTTTTTGAAGCTGACAATTCGTGATAGTTCTGAACCATTTGTATCGCAAAACTGTGCAAGCGAAGTTCAATAAACAGAAAAATTTGTTTTTTGGACCAGTAGTGAGACGTGGAATGAGATGGAAAGGAATTGAGATCGAAGGAATTTGCAGAAATTGAGGTCAAAATGACAGGAATTGAGATTGAAGTTAAAGTAAGACAGGAATTGAGATCGAACCTTGCAGGAATTGAGCTCCAACCTGGCAAGAATTGAGATCGAAGTTAGGTTTAAGGTGGCAGGAAATGATGTCGAATTTGGGGTTAAGTTGGAGACAGGAATTGAGATCGAAATTTGTGGTAATTTGGCAGAATTGAGATCGCCGGTAGTTCAACTGGTAGCTCAATTGTTAGCAGTAAATGAGCTTTTTTGCTTAGTTCAACTGCTAGCAGGATTCCGCAACAGCTCAATTTTTTTTATACCTATATCCTCAGTTGGTTTTTCAAAGTTTTTAAGTGGTTGACTTGGGTATCTTTTCGTTTCCTTGTTCGCAAAAATTGAGTGTAAAAGCTGTCTGTTGGGTTTTGTCGGCCTTTTAATAATGGAAAAAAACAGAAGCAAGAGACAATTCTTTGAAATAAAAGAGCGTCTAAAAATGATACCAAAGATTTACTACTATTTGAATGATTCAGTATGCTTAGTTACTTCTTGGGTTTTCAAATCTGGTGTTTCTCTGCGAACAACTAGTTTAACAGTTTTTTGGTTGATTTAACTGGGCCAAATAGTTTAGGAGAATTTTTTTGAGCATAGTTTCTTGGAACTGTCTCGACTTTTCAAATTTGCCAACTCGATGATCCATGCAGATTTTTCAGTTGCGATATTTTTTCGGGTTCATGATTTAGGCCTGTTTTGTATCAGCTCAAATACCTCATATTGCAATTGGTTATGGTCTGCGCACGGGGGCATAAAAATTGATCTCTCAAATTTTTTCAAGTGTACATGGTTCAGTGAACGATTTTTTTTTCGTCTGTACGCTTGTCTACCCTGGTGTGTTTGGCAGAATTTTTACTTCATTTCTCAATGTCCATTCAATTCTGGAACTATTCTTTTGATTGTGGTTAGATAAACTACTTCTTCAATTTTCTTCGAACATTCAAAACTCTACAAATTCCTGAAATTTTTAATTAAAATGGGAAAACTGATACAGCACAAATTTTAGAGAAAAAATTGATTTCTCTTTTTTAGCTTAAATAATTTTGTCCGTCCTTATGTTTTCTGTAATTGTCTTTTGACTTCTAAACTATTTTCAGGAATGTTTTTTCATTCAATTTTTCATGCATTTTTTTCTCTATAAATCTAAATAACTGAAGTGTTTTTTCCTAAGCCTCGGTATGAATTATAAATTTGAAGTAAAGTAGATATTGTTTTTGCAGTTAGCACAATTTTCCAACTGCAGTTATTGTAATGAAATTTGTTGAAAATGTTTTTTTCTTTGTTTGTTTGAGAGAAATGCTAGAGCATTGAAATTATGTAATGGATAGTTGCATAACACTTGTTTGAACTATTTATCGAATAAGACTTTAATGAACTGCGTTCATTCACAGGAACTGTGTTTATTCATTTTTCTCCTTTGCTCACCTCCTCTAGCAATAATTTTGCCTTAATGGTGATTTTTTCAACGGATATGGAACGTTTTTGTAGAGATCATTACTGAAAGGATGTTTCATAATCAAACCTTCTGTGTCCTGTTTGCGTTACCGAAATAACTTGGAATCAGACTTGAAAATTACCCCAGTACAAAGATCTTGCAAGTGCTCAGATAACAGAGCGCGAATGTTGTCACCAAGAGTAAGATCCAGTTTTCTGTTCCCATCAATCACGAATTTAATAAAGGCTACGAGGAACTTTGCATTAGTTAGCAAAATATACCTCAGAGAAACCGCAGAATGAGTGAAATCATAAATCATTTTGAAGCCCCCATTCAATCGAGAGTCAATTTGCTTTTGAGAATAACCAAAAATTATGCGACATAATTTTTTTTTCAAATTGACTAATTTAGAGCGTAACAATGCTCGTATCTAGGGTACCTTATGACTGGTGGACTGAATCAACTCAAATTGTTTTAAATGGAAGGTATCAGTATCCATTACGGGAATCAAATCTGTCTTCTTCCCAAAAATTTCCCAAAAAGCAGAATGAAGAATTTTTTAATAGCAAAAGTGGCCGTGGGATGAAATTTCTCTGCATCTTTCAAATAAACTGGTTTTTATTCATTTTTTTGTTGAATTTTTGTCAAGTTACAAAGGTTCAAGAGAAAGTAAGCCTTTTTAAAGATGTTCCATTTCTGCTTTGTTCTCCTTGTATTGCAAGCTGACAGAAAATGGAGTGGCTTTTCGATCCCTCTACCTGAGATTTTAACACTTTTTAACCTTATGTTCACATGGTTAAATTATCAAGAAAAATGGCGTGTGCGCTTTGTCTTCATATACTTTTCTTAAAATCAAAGAGTAAGCAAGGATCTGAAAAAAATCAAGATAACCAACTGGTCACCATATAAACGAAAATGATTCGTATTCAAATAGCCAGCAAATAAAGGCAAATGAATTGAGGCGCAGTTTTCACTTTAAGTAGAAAATTTTTCAAATCGTTTCCCTTCTGCTTCTTGAGACAAGAATAAGTAATATTTTGACAGTCTTAACAGTTTTTTCGGCGTTGACAGAAGTTATCACTGGCTTGAAGTATCGTGATTACCCTCATCCTATGCAGTGTCTTAGATCTTGGTAGTTGAGCTCAAGTAGAGTTGTTAGAAAATGAAGTAGATTAAATAAAAAAAATAGAAATAAATGTTTTTTTTTATTTTCTCGATTTAATTAAATTTTCTCTGTCTGTTGTTCAGATTCTAATTGAGGCGCAGTTGAGGGAAATGTACGTTTCTAGTCATTCCCTAATCATATATATGATCTATATTGTCGGCTATTTTCCAGTTTTCCACCCCCTCCTAAAATTACAAAGTAGAGTTGCTTTTAAATTGAATGCTTACGCTTGCGATTAGCAAGCGTTATCAAATCCAAATATTGACTTTTTTCGGGTTAACTAGTGTAGCAAAATCTTTGAATCGTTTGTGCAGCACTCAATTCTGCAGCAAACATGCTCATTTTCTTGAAATTTCAAATTTAACTACGGGTACGAAAACTAGTTAACGGCTAATCCTTCCAGCGCCTGTTTCTTACCTGAAGCATTTAGTATCAAAAGTGATCGGCTGCCTGCTTATTGTTTGTAGGCTTAGTTGCCACTTTTTTCCTTTGTTGTGCATTCAGATTTTTTATTTGCAATTGTTCCGACTATTGAAAATTGGGAGGAACCTTATATTGGGGTGTGTTATAGTTTTTTCTGTGTTTTTTTTTTGCTTTTCACGCAAAATCAGTTGCCACCAATAATAATAATTGGACTGGTTGAGTGATGTAACTCAAAGCTCGTTCAGTCGTGATTTCCCAGTGTCTCTCAAAAACCGGTTTTAATTTTTCCTCTATTTCGAGCGAGTAAAGCGCTCGAAGAACGTTCGTTATATATGAAAGTTAGCAATTTGGGCTATAAAAGTGGAGTTTACTGAAACTAGTTTTTGATTCAAAAACTACAGAACTAGTTTTGGAATCTGCCTTTAGCGCTTCTCTGGCACAAAAAAAAACTTTCAAAAATATTTCAAAATGAGTGTGCATAGTTCGATCATCACACGACCTAGACAGAAGGCACTAAAAAGAAGATTTTTTTGAAAATGCGGTCGGAACATTATTTGCTACTTACGCAGCAATCGTTTATCCTTGTTGAAAGTGTTTTTTGATTTTAAGTGCGGCAAAAAATTGAAGAAAATAATTAAAAAATTTTTTCACTGATTTGTTTCTTAAAGATAATTGGAATCCTTGATGTCTGATGTCAAATTCACTAATTATCTACGCGTTCGCATAATGTATTACACGGCGTACACAGAAGACACTAACAAAAAGAAAATTTTTTTTCTGAGAATGTGATTGAAATATTCTGTGCTACTTGCACAGCAATCGGTTATCTTTGTTGAAATTGTTTTTTGATTCATCATTTGTGTGTTTCCGAATGATGGCCGTTAAAGAATTTCAGAACTTATAGCTCAAAGTTTTTCAAGAGTTGATTAACGTAGTTCAGACACTTATATATGCAGCGATGATTTTTGTTCGTTTTTTTTCAAGAAAAGTCTTAAAATTTGTTCGGGCTCAATTTTACTTTTTCGCGATTTTGACTTTTAATTTATTTTCAAGCTTAGTTCATTTCCTTTTTTTTAAAGGAAGGCAAACTCCAAAATTGAACTGCAGCAGTGAAAAGCTCACAAAAACTTGATCAAATTTTAGTTCCGAAAGTGGATATTCTGTCAGATTTCCCAGCGAATTAAAAAATTTACCTATCGATTTACTTTTTCAAATTCAGTTAATTTAAGCAAAAAAGTGTCAGTCACAAAGTGCTTTAGATTCATCTTTTGTTTCTTAGAAATTCGAAAGTTAAGATTTTTTCGAAAAACAAATCAGTATTTTTTTTTGTTTTCTTGCGTTCACTGACTCTTTTCCAACTGTATGTTCGCTATGGTCATGAACAACTTGTTTTTTTTTTCATTGCAACGGGCATTTACCCTTGTATTTTTGAATTTTTGCTACTCGATTAATTTGTGCGAATAATTATTCTTTGCCGGCGGTTGTGTTGTTGGACGTGCTCACCTCAAATTGAACATCATTCGGGACAGAAATTGAACATCTTTCGGGACATAATGTAATTATTATGTGTTTTGAAAAAAAAATTCCCAACTTTCTTTGGTATTGCAATTGCTGCAACGCGCCGCTACGCCTATGTGTAAAAATGTTGTAAAAATATGTTCATTTGTTCACACTGTCAAGTTTTATTGCAGTTTAGTACATCAAAAGAGTCAACTTTGATAGGCTGTTTAAGTCGAACTTCAAAAAAACTCAAGGATGGAAAAGAGTCAGACTGTTAAAATCAGAATTGTATTCAGAACTGATATGAAATTGTAAGTCTTTCCCATTATAACACCTTCTGTAAATGATAGCCCCCCAGTAAATAAATCAGACAAAGTAGATTAACATGCACAGTGAAATAGCATGTGCATATTTAAATGTTTATACCTAACTCTCTGCAGCGCGTAGTTTTGTATTAACAAATTATGGATGCACCTTTGCATTAATTAATGAAAGCACAACGATTGCTTCAAAGTCAATCGGGGGTGGCTATAATTTTTTTGCTATTAAGATTGAGGAGTTATAATAGGAAAGGCACCAAATTATTTTAATTGAGCAAGTTTAGAAGAGTGACTGTCAAGTATGCAAGGTTTTCATATACTACCACGCTTCGAAGTTTTTGTGCTTCATTTTTAAATTAGTTTTATTTGCGTTTTATATTGTAAAATCAAGCGTTTTGATGTGAATCTAACACGAGGTAAGAAATTGTGGTGTGTTACAGAAAGTAGAGAAATGATTTTTAAAATTTGGAGTTCACATTTTGAGGGCTGTAATTGATCGCAATGGAATATTGTTCACAGGTGGCAATTGTTAGATATCATTTTAAAAAAAAAAGAAGGGCTCTTTTTCCTTCCCCTCCCCCCACCTCACAATAACATGAATTTAATGGTCTAACGAGTGGTTTTACAAGGTTAATTATGAAGACCAAATATATTTCTCGTGGCCTAATAAGTCTGCATGTCATTTTTCATGACAATCGGACAAATTGAGTTAGGACCGAGTTGGTTAACTCATAGAGTAATTTCGGATAGGGTACACCGTCTGCTCGTCACGCTATCTTATTTTCGGCCGGATAGATTCGTGCAACTTCTTAGTCTAATACCGATCCTAATCTTACTCTTATACTATCTAGTCTCAGGTTGTTTAACTAGTCTCTGCTAGGCTCAATAGATCTAGGGTATACTGGTTTATTGCGGCTGCTGAAGTGCTCGGGAGAGTCCAACTAATTTCTAAGTTAAATTCAAATCTCTCTGGTGCTGAAATTACAAGTAACTTCAGCACTTACAAATAAGTGGGTTGTTAGTTAGATGGATCATGATTGGTTAATATTAAATACTTTACATTGGTAAAATATCTAAATTATCCAATCATAAAATGTAGTCTAGATCAGGTTCCACCCATCCGGGTTTTACAGAGTTTTTTAGAATAGTTCTTCTGCAATTCGAAGGATGGATGATGGACGTTGGTGTTTGGCGAACATCATATTTCTTCTGTTTCCTCTTTGTTAAAGAAGTTCCAGGAAGCTGGAGTTAGAGACATAAGACGTTGTGTCTTCTAGTGACAACGACTAAGTCTTTGCAACAAACTCAAATCTGATTTCAGAATGGTTTGCTATGTCAGGTTTTTCTGTTCTGCGTGGAGAACTTCTTTTGTGTCTGATCTAATTTGGGAATGGCGTGGAGATTGTGCGTGGAGGGGATGCCTGGTTACTCGGATCTGTACGTATACTTGAACATCGAGGTGGTCATTGGTCTAGTTCAATGAAGTCCTTTTCTGCGAAGTCAAGTTGTACTCTAAATCCTTTGAGTTGTGATTGTGAGTGGCATATCGATTGTGGTTGGTCATTCTCTCTCGAGTGTAGTGGGGTCATTTTGTCTTTAGATGTTCGTCCTTGGTGTTGTATTCTGATCTATGTATTGCATAATGTAATTTACATTTTATAAAACATTTAATAGTTTAATATTTTTTAATTATGATTTTAGTTAGTTGTTTTCACAAAAGCTTTTTGTTTTAGTTCGGTTATTTTGAAGAGTTACTCACACTTGAGTAGCTCTTATTAAAAATAGAGGTGTGGTCACAAAGCGTGGATGTAGCGCGGTGGGTTAGGCCGGCTATAGAGCATGCTCAGGACGTCCTTCCTGGTGGGTTAGGCCAGGAGTGGGAGTATGATTTCATGCGGTTTTTGTGAGGGGTCCTGTTATGTGACAACGTTTTATGTTGGGTTTGTTGTGGTTTTTCTTATGTCTTGTTGGTTATGTCCTTTTTCCAAAAAGCAAATTGTTCGTGGTATGGGTTTGTCTTTCGACTTTTTTGTGTTTTATTATTTCTTTCTTAGACTTTATAATAGTCTTCAAAAGAATAAATTATCCAGTTTTAAACTGGGTTAATCCGGTTTGGGTACCGTTGGTTTCCTTTTCTTAGTCATGCTGTTATTCTATGATTTGTGGTATTTAGTAAGCTGCGTTGGTTAGTTTTGTTTAGTATATGATTCCTTTCCAACCGGGTTAAAGGAAAGTTTGAAACATGTTATTATATGTTAGAGTTGTTGAGTGTGAAAACTTGAAACTGAAATTCATTATTTTAAACAATTCTTCGTGGGCGAGCTGTGCGAGTGTGGATAGAATTTCTGTGCGAATGAATGAGAATATCAAAAGGTTAGTACTGCATTTGCATTTTATTAATTTACTGCATAGAATTTGGAAATTTACTGCTAGTTTATGGGGGAATTTTAAGTTACAAATTTTCATCATAATTAGATTTACTGCTTGTGGGGAAAATTTTAGAAATGAATTTACTGCATTGGTATTAAATTTATAAATTTATAAGTGTAAGAGATTAATAGAATTGTTGAAATCTGTTTGATGAAATTTGCGATCTTTATTTGTTTTTTGTGGTTTTTGTAGGTGATCGTCGGATGAAGGCTAAAAATCTAAAGAAAACATGGATAAAGTATGGTGAGTTTTTTAATATTTTAATTAGTTAGTAATATTCATTTAATTCATACTTACCTGTTAGTCGTCGGGGAAAAAACCGTGGGGGAAGATGTCGTGGATGAGATCGGAATTTGTTAGTAGTTTAGCTAAGATGCGGATGATATTTTTAGTCTGAAGCAGTGGCCAAAGCAATTGAAGTGCCTTAATAGTGGTTAGTTCTTCAGTGCCAACTGCAAACTCATAAGGTGTGTTTTGGATTAGATTATATAATTTGTGATTGAATTTAGTGTTGTGGATGAATTCTAAAATTGGGATTTCTATAGGTTGTACAAACTCGTGCGGGATAAGGAAGGGTCGGGATTCTTCGGCGTTGAAGGTCTTGGTGATGGGACAGAAGATGTACATTTGGGTTATGGGATCATAATTGCGAAGAATACCATGAAGGTTAGTATCTTTAATGCAATATGTGAAATTTAGGAAAAATGGTGAAGTGTATTTGGAATTAATGAATTGAAAACGATGGTGTGGTTGTCTAGAGGGTGTGTGTAGGTCAAAGTGATTTTGGATGAAGCGATAATAACTATATGTGTGTGTTTGTTTAGTGCGCAACATAATATCGTGTGAGCAGTGTAAATCTCTTTCGTGTGGTGCAAGGAAATGAAAGGTTAGTGAAAATATTTGGAAGCGTTCTTTAAAACTTTCGTATGCTTGTGTGTCTGTTAGTGCTTCTGAAATAATGTGATCAAACTTTCGGTCGAAGATGTTTAGTGTAAATATATATGGTGTCTTGATGAAAAATTTCTCGGTAATTTGTGGATTAGCGAAGCGATCGTCGTCTAAGAATTGATCTTGGTTAGCTCTGATGATGTTGTGATCATAGTATTCGAGTGTGTATTCGTTAGCTCTAGGTGCAGTGTGTGTTTTTAGTGATTTTTTATATCCAACGTAAGTAAATTGTCTAGCGGTTAGTGGTGTAGTGAGTCGATATAGCATGTCCGTATTTCGCTCTATATCGATGTGAGTGTTAGATAAAGGTAAGCAAAGAGGGTTAGTAAAATGATAATATGAAGTCCAAGAGAGAGTGGGCATTAAAACGTATTCATCTACAAAGTTGCGTGTTTCGTTAGTGTCGTGGGGGGTGTTTAAGGTGTATTGTGGGAATGAGGGTAAGGTGATGGCTAAAAATTCTTTTGTGTTAGTATGCTTGGGGTGGTTGATGTATTCACGGGCTGCTCCTGGTTTTGCTGGGAAAGGATGGTTGGGGAACTTTCTTTTAAAAGTGCGGTAAGCTCTATTAGTATTGTGTGAAGATTCAGTTGATGTGGATGATGGTGCTAATGATTCAGTATAATTTGAAGAGGGTGTAGGGGTAGGGGGTTGGATGAATTGATTGTGGAGGAGATTTGGTTTATTGTTGGGGTATGGAGGTGGTAGGGTTGTTGAAGGGTAATAAAATTATCTAGCTCTGGGGAGATTCGGGGGGTGTCTGGAGAATGAGATGATTGGTCAGAATGAAATGAGGAGTAGGTTGGGGTAGCTTGGGAAGCATAAGAGGGTGTTGGAGTGATTGGGTCAGGGTTATTGGATAATATGGGTTGAAAAGGGGGTTGAGAAAAATTAGAAGAGTTATTAAAATTATTGGATGGGGATGGTTCTGAGTCGGCAAATTCATCGGGGGTTTCAATATTCGGGTTATTGAGTTGTGAGATGGAATATAAAACTGAGATGTGTGAATTAGTGTCGGAATTCATGCCTGATGTTACATTACTAGATGGAAAATCGGGTGGCGGAAAAGCAAAAAGTGGTATTATTGGGATTGGAGAGGTAAGATTGGTTGGGTGGGAATTTGATCGGTGTAGTGATCCAAGTTGGCGGCTCATCGTGGGCTAAAAAAATGATTATTTTGAGACTGAAAAGCGGTGGTATGGGGTTGTTCAATAATTTGTTCATAAGTATTATGATCTTGTGACTGGTGTGTCATTATATGTTGGATGGGACTTTGTGATGTGGTGAGTCGAAAATTTGGATTATGTGTGATGGCTAAATTTCGAAAATTTCGTGGGACTAGGGATAGTGGATGGTTATTTGGTAGGGGTGGTAATTGTGGTGCCGTTGGCGTTATGTCTACATTGTTATGTTCTTCGTCGTATGTATTTTGTCGTGTTGCTATTTTTGTGTTATATTCTTTTATTTGTGCGTCCAAAAGAATTTTGTTTATAGATGTAGAAAAGATTCCAAAAAATCCTGCAAAGAGTATGCGTGCTACGCTTGCTTGTCTGTTTACTTGTGTGTGTATAGCACATGTGTTGTAGATTCCTTTTAAAAGTGAGAAAAGAAATCCAATAAAGTTAAACATTGCGTATAAAATAGTCAATTTTTCTAAGATGTAGTAGGGCCATCCTAGAAAATCGAGGATCTCATTTTTGAGTGTAACAAAGCTAAAAATGTTAATTGGTGATATATCTTGGGGACGGTATTTTTCACCGTTTAGATATATATAATCTTTAATGTCTTTAAAATATCCGCTATAGTCTTGCGTGTAGATATCGGCAAATCCTGCGGTTTCTGCAAGTTTGCGTAAATTTTGGTCTATTGATTGTCTTTGTATAGTGTCCATTTGTGTTAATAATTCTTGGAATTGTTGTGTTCTAATGTGATGTTGAATATCTGATTTTGAATAGATTCCTATTGATTGTAAGTCTATATTTGGGTTTCGAGCAATAGCGCGAATGCTTTCTGGTGAAAATTTTTTGAGTGATTGCATTAATGTGGGATATGGAGTGATAAGATAATATTTATTTTCATCAGGGTTTAGTTGTACTACATTGTGGCTGTTTTCTGATCCACATGGGACTGCGGTATCCCAGAAATAGGTTCTTCGTGAAAGTGTATCCACGAAATGTACTTTATTCTTATAAAAGATAGGGATTCTTTTATAACATCGTTTATCTTCAAAAACGTATAGTGGTGATACTTTTTTAGTACAAGTATAAAACCATAAGATGTTTCCTTCATAGTCTAAAAAATTTGATCTATTTCCAGATAATAAGTATCCTGCATAGGGTATTTTTAATACTGCTAGTGCAAGTGATTGTAATATTTGTGTTCGTTCTAATTCGCATAGTTGGTGTAGTGTTTCTAATTCGGAGAGTGACATTTCTTGAAAAATTCGGCTAATTGTATAATCTAGTTTCATATCTAAATGAATATCATAGTGGATATTACCGAAATATGTAGTATTCATTAGTGATAATTCTTGTAAGCGTGTGCTTCTGGTGTCATGGGGTTTTAGATGTCCACCAGGTTGTCCGTTGCTTTTTTCAAAATTAACTGGTATATAGGATGTTCCTTCGTTTGGAGGATGACCTGTGGCATATGGGTCGATTTTTACCTTTCCAGTGGTCATGTCGAATCCTTTTTCGTATTCAACTAATATTTCAGAGTATTGTGTTCTGTGAAGTGGATTCCTGTATTTACATGCAAGTTCTGTTTCTTGATATATTTGAAAACGTGTCAATTTATTTTCTATATTGTCTATGTTTCTAAAATTAGAACTTAGTTTTCGTGATGGATGGACTTGTTCATATGGAATTGATTGTATAAAATATTTTTCGTGAAATTTTATCATACGAGCGTGTATTTTTGCTACTTGAAATGTTGTACATGTATCTTCGGGGAACCAAACAATTGTTGCTTGTGTTCTCGTTGTAGGGTCGCAATAACCTTGATCATTTTTACAAGGTAATCGGATTCCTTGATAGATCATTGTATTATCTGATAAATCTCGTGTTAGTTGTATTTTTTCGAGTTGTATTTTCCAATCGAAAAACATTATTTCTTGGTATCCTTTATTTTTTGTGTCTGCTTTGCAGTTTGATGGGTCATTTATACCAATGTGTGGTATCCAATGTTTATCGTGTAGGTCATAGGTTAATCGTCCGTGTGCGCCCTTATACGGGTATTTTTCGTCTAGTTTTATATGTCCTTGGTGTCTTTCAAGTTGTGATTGATGTACAGAGTCTGAAAAAACTTGAAAGTTAACTAACTTTCTGTCGGAGTTTTTATTTTGTGTGATGTTTAGTCTAAGTAATTCATTTTTACAATCGTCGGGGTTGAGATGTAAAAGACGTTCTATATTACTCTGATAGAATGATTCATGGTCAAGTCGGTTTTTGTTTCCGTTCGAGACTTGTGAACAATGTACTTTCTTTTCGGAAAATGTTGCTGTGAATTTATAACCTGTAACTGTTGTTGCTCGGGCTTTTGAATAGAGTGTTGCTATTACATCTGTGGTTTCTATAGCTTGTGGTTCTGTTTCACATTGTGATACTTGATTTATTGCATATTTATGTAGTGTTTTTTGTTCATTTTCTTCACAATCGTAATGTGTTACTAATAAATCTTGTGGTCCTGTACGAGGGGAAGGGTTTATGTTTTGATTTGAGATTACTAGAAAAAGGAGTTGGAGAAAAATTAATAATTTTAGAATATACATGTGTATGATAATCCTGAGTATGGATTATAAAATGTAATGTAGCCAATTGTGTTTTTGGTATATCTGTCGTATTTGTATATTACTTCAGTAGTTATAAACGGTGGTGGTAGTGATTGAGCTGTTATGTTAGGTGGATTTAATGGGTAGGGATGTTGGGTAATATTATTTAACTTAACTGTGATTTCAAACTTTAATTGTAAACTGTTTTGTTGGAGTATTTGAATATTGTGATCACGGATATCGTTGTGAATATCTTGGCGATACTGTAATCTATTAAGTGCCCAGTTATGAAGGCGGTTACTTTCTTGATGTTGTCCAAATAATGGTGGAGGTGCTGTAAATGTATTCCAATCTAGTCTTAAAGGAATATTTATTGATGATTGTTCTCGATATCTGGCGTCGAGATTATTTGGAAAATTTAAGTTAAAAGGTGGTGGTGAAATCTGGCTTATTGATGGTGTTGATGGTAGTGATAATGTTTCTGGTAGTGATGAGGATGTTGTTGTATCCGTAGAGATATCTATTGGATTATTGACTAAATTTAATTCACCTTGTGTAAATGAATGTGTTGTCCAATATGGTAGTCGTGATGCCTGGTTTGGGGGGTTAAAGGGATTTTCACGTATTTGTTCAGATGTTGGTGTTGAACCTAAGTAATCTGATGGTAGGCTTGAGGTGCTACGTTGTGAAAGAAGCGTAGGGGTTTCTGGTAATATATCAATGGGGTTTTCTGGAGTGTTTTGTGATGGGGATTGAGGTATATCAAAATGAACTCGGGGAGTTTGAAAATTTCTGTTTCGTCGAGGATGTATAATTTGTCTATTTATTTCGACTGTATTTTGGTTTTGACTAGGATTTCTTATTCTACTTAGTTCTTGTGGTAGTGTTGGGTATAGGTTATATGTTGGTTCGCTTAGAGGTGCTTGTCGTTGAACTGGTTCTAGTGGTTCTGATAAACGAGCATGTCGTTCTTCAAAAGTGTATGGATTGTCTTGAAAAGAAATTCGTGTAGATGTTTGAGGATTTTGAGTAGTTGAAGGTGGTGTTGGGTTATCTTGGGATGATGTCGGTGAAGACTGATTCTGTGACTGTTGGGTAGCAATTTTTGATGGATTTTTGAATTGTTACTTTAGTGGGAAGGTTTATGTTTATTATAATATTCTTCCAAAAAAATAATTAGAAAAATTGTTGCTAGGGCAAATGTGATGATTGCTTTCTTTATACATTTGCATATTGTCAAAATGAGGGATGATAAAAATGTTATGAAAATTACAAACAATAAAAAAATATCAGTTCTACTGAAAATTGTTCGTATCATTTAGACAAGTTATATGAATCGTACCTGTGGATATCATCAAGGGTTTTGGAAAGTTGGAGGAATAGTTCGAGTATAGTGTAGAAAATTAAAAAAATGTTACAAAAAATGATTAGGATTATTAGAAAAGATTCAAGTATATCAAAAAGAAATATTATAAAGGTTTCAAGTATTGTAAAAAAATGTTTAAAATTTATGAGTATTTGAGTAACTGATTGAGAGAAGAGCATTTAAGAAATGATCTCTTGGTCGAATATTTTTTGCTGTTCGAGGCGATTTTCTAGTGTGGTCGGATTATTTATTAGTTTTTTGACAAGTGGGTTGAGTTTTGTAAAAAATTGTTGGGGGCAATTTTCATGGTGATTGGGAGGTCGTCTTTTTCTTTATTTTTGTTTGTCAAATGATCCGGGGTATGGTGAGATTTTTATACTTTAGGCTAATTAAAATGTTCATTTTGTTACCTTAGGCTAAGTTAACAAATTTGTTTTGGGGGTATTCGTGGTCTGAGTTGGGGAAATATTGTTGATCTTTGGGTTATTAGATAAGGGAGGGGTACGGTATTATGGTGATATTTATTTTAGTTGTCAAGTTGGAGTGGTTTGCTTATTTTTGACCTGGAGGTCGTAAAGTTATAGTTATAGATGTGCCTGGAGTTCTATATGATTCGTCTAATTGGTCTTAGTTTGAGTTAGAGAAAGTGACGGATTGGATGAATCCTATTGGTCTATTTTGAACTAGAATTATTACGTACTTGTCAGCATGTTATTTTGAAAAATGTAAATGAAAAATGTTTCGAAGGTTTCAAGATTGTGAAGTATAATGTTAAAATTACTTTTGAAATTCCACTTTCTTTAAAATTTTAGATTGGGGGATGAATATTTTATAGTTTTTACGTGGTTGATTTCGGAGTCTTGTTGTTTTTCTATTTTCTGATTTGTCGATTTGTTCTTGGGGTATTATTTGTTCGGTCATTTTTCTATTTTTTCTTTGTTTTGGGGATTCTTTATGGTTTTGTGTATTGTTTTTGGTGGCGATTGGTTTTGTGTTTTGATTTTCGGTGGGGTTATCATTTTGTTCTGTGTTTTTCAGATGTGGTTCATTTTGAATGATTTTTAATCCTGTGAAAGAATATAATTGAGTTAATTCGCGGAGTGCGTATTCTTTTGGGTAATAAGGTAATAGGTTGTTTCGATGTTGAACGATTTCTTTTTTGTTTGAGTCGGTAATTTTATATGTGACCTCAGTGGGTCTTGCAATTATTTGGTATGGTCCTTTTCGAAGGGGTTGTAATTTTTTAGAAATTCCCTTTTGAGTATTAAAATTAGGTATTAAAACAAATGTTCCAATTTTTAATTCGGAGGCTGGTGTAAAACGTGAATTGATTTGTTCATTAATGTTTTGTCTTTGTAATAACTTTTTTGTTATTTTTTGATAAATTTCATTGTGTTTTTTATCTCTATTTAGAATCCATTCGGTGTGTGTACCGGAGGCTAGTTTAAGAATTTGTGGGTGATGAAAATGATCTTCATCGTGTGTATGTAAAGGTAGGTTATAACAAATTGAGTCTTTATTTGGTTGACAATAACCTTGTGCGTTTTTATGAGAATTTGCTGTAAACATTATTGGTTTGCGTGGCTTTTGGTTAAAAACCATTTCGTATGGTGACATTCCTAAAGTTGTCGTAATTTGTGAATTATACGCTAAGGGAAATAATTTTACATCTGCTGACCATTCGGTATATTTTGTATCATTTCCGTTGATGATACATCTAAGATATTCTTGTAATGAACGGTTCATACCTTCGACTAAGCCGTTTGTCCAAGGTGCATGAGATGTACGTGGTTTGTGTTTAATGTTATATAAATGACATAGTGTGATAATTTCATTATTTATGAATTCTGTACCGTTGTCTGTAACTAAAATTTCTGGTAGTCCGAATTTTGCTATCCAGTGTTCATAGAGTGTTGTGTAAGCGTAATAAGCGTTACAATGTGGTACTGGGTTAAGTGCTACATAATGTGTAAATGCGTCAACAATTACCATAATGTAGGAGTTTCCTTCGGATGAGGGTGAAATTGGTCCTTTGGTATCAAATGAGATACGATGATTAAAGTACAAACTTTGTCCTTTAAAATCTTGTTTTTGTGCTATTTGTTTTTGATTTGGGTAAGGTTTATTTAGTTGACATACTATACAATCATTGCATAGTACCTTTATCCAAATTGGTGCATTTGGAAAGTAAAAATTTTGTATAAAATTTGAATATGTTTTTTCTGATCCAGAGTGTCCTTTAATATTTTGTGTATGTGAAATATTAAAAGCTATAAGAATCATACTTAAAGGGAGACATGGAACTGTAGATTCATTCAGGTTATACTCTAAAAGGTCTGTATTTTCGTTAATTGTTGTGTTGTTAAATTTGCGAAAGTATCGGAGGAGTGTTTTGTTTCCTAGAATGGTTGAATCTGCCTTGACAGGTTTAGTTTTATATTTGTGCCATGATTTTAGTTGTCTAATTATCGGGTCAAGATTTTGATATTGTTTCAGTGTTGAAATTGTAATTGTTTCTGTTGGAGGGAGAAAAATGTTTTCAATTTCGAATTTAGATAAGGGTATTGTATCAAGTGGGTCGTGAAGGTCAAAAACTTGATTTATTGTGTATTTTGAATCATTTGTTTGTGGTCCTGATAAATTTATTTTATCAGTTAAATCTTCTTTTTCAATTAGTGGAAAATGGTCTTTTTTAGGCGGATGTTGTTTTGTTCGTTTTTGTTGGGTGTTATTTTTTATCCATTGAGAATATGGGATTGGTTTGAAAGTTGATGTTCCAAGTAAATCAACTTCATAATGATTATTTTGACAATCTAAATAAAGTGGGAAATGTTGTAAACTATTTATTTGTGATTGTTCAATATCAGTTTTTACTGCATATTTGCATTCCAATCGGGGTGATGTTTGGTTTTCTGCAAGGTAGAATTTTATGTTTTTGGGTATTTCAACTGTTGTTTTTCGTGTAAGTAATTCAGGTGGTGTATTTCGACTTAAGGTGTCTGGTAATGCAAGATTTTTTCCTGCAGTCCAAACTATATGTAAGTTTGGAAATTTCATTAGAATTAGTTGAAATCTGTAAACTCGGTGGTTTGGGTTAGATTTTTGTGTAAAGAGAAAGATGATTGGTTTATGGTCTGTGAATAGAACTGTTGGATGTTTTGATCCAAGTATCAGAAATTCATATTCTGTCAGTGTATATATTATGGCTGTACATTCTCTCATTAGAGTTGAGAGTCGTAGCTCTGCTTGAGTGAATAATCGAGAATTTGCTGATATGAGGTTCATTTTATTTGTACCATTATGTGATTGTAATAGTGCTGCACCGATGCCAAAGTTCGAAGCATCGCACATTGCATAAAATGGTTGATTTGAATCTGGAATTGTGTTTGAAATTTGTTCAGTTAAAAGTTTCTTTATTTCCTCAAATCGTGTTTGATGTTCTGTGTTCCATTCAAAATTATTTTGTTGTCTAAGGATGTTATAAAATGGTCGTAGATATAATTGCATTTTATAAACATATTTACTTAAAAAGTTTAACATTCCAAGAAATTCTTGGATTTTCTTTTTATTTGTTGGTGGTTGAAGTTTTTGAATAGCGTCAATGCGTGATTTCAATGGAGTGATTGTTTTTCTTTCTATATTATGTCCTAAGAATTTAACTCTTGTCAAAAAGAAGTGTGATTTATCGGGGGCGGCCTTCAGATTTTCGTTCTGAAGTATTTGGTGATATTTTTCTAAAACATTGAACATCTCGTCTTTTGTTTGTGATTGCATAAAAACATCGTCTAAATAGGTGATTGCGTTTTTCTTGAGTATTAGTGGTCTAAAAATTTTGCTCATAAAAGCTGAAAATGCTGCTGGTCCTATGGATATTCCATAGAATAAGCGGTTGAATTCATATTGTTGGTTTCCGATAACAAATTGTGTTAAACGTCGTGATTGTTCATCTAGTGGCATTTGATTGTATGCACTATTCATATCGGCGGTTGTAAAGTATTTGCCGTTTATTTTTGTTAAAATAACTTGTATTGGTTCAATGGGCCAATTACATTTTGATTCATCTATAAGTGAATTGAGGTATCTAGCATCGAGAACGATTTTTAATGATTCTCCTTTAGCTAGAATGATAACGGGGTTGATAAATGTGTTCCCTTTTGGTTGTTCTTCTTTATTAACTGGTGATATAATGTTGTATTGTTCTAAAATATCGAGTAATCTGTTCACTTTATCATGTAAGTGAATTGGTACTTTACTTGCTCTCTGTTTTTTGAAAACTGCGTCTGGTTTTAACGGGAGATGTAGTGATGAACTGATTTTTCCAACATCGAATTTTGATGTTGCATAGACTGATGAATATTTAATTAGCTGTTTGGCTAACTTTTCGAATTCGTCTTGTGTTATTTGTGAATGTTGGAAATTAAACATTGTTAAAAATTTCTGTTGGTCCTCTGTGTAGTTACTTATGTTGAATGTAGGTTTGAAATATGGAGTTTTTGTGAAATAATCCGTATTTCTGTTTTCGTTACTTATTATATTATTTATAGATAATTCTTCATTAAGAATTGTAGATTGGCAAATATCTAGTAATTGGAGTATATTATTTACGCGATAGGCTTTTTCGTGTATTGGTGATATTGTAGCGTTGGTTTCACAATATCCTAAAAGTCCTAAAGGTAATGTTACTTGGTAAGGTGTGTTGTTATAGACATGTAAGGAAATGATATCTGAATTCAAATTTTTCAAATATTTTATGGATGAGATTGTGATTTTGAAAAATTTGTGAATAGGTTTGAATTCAAAATCTGACATATAAAATTTTTGTTTGTTTTGTTCTTTATCATATTGGTGAACTTGTTTGATTGAAAAATTATAGATATTTCCTGATAGTGGTTTTAGGTGTTTTCTTTGTTGGTTAAATATCGGGTAGAATTTTGAAAAGAATGGTGGTTGTTTATTTAATCTTTGAAAAAATGTTAAGGATGTTTCTTTTGTTTTTGTATATTTATCTTTGATTAATATTTTACTATTTAGTATGTTAATTGTTGGTATATACTTCGAAATAAATGGTATTCCAATGATATTATATTTAATGTCAGTGATATGGAATATTTGTTTAAATGGCTTATTTAAAATTTTGCTTTGCTCCATTGTTCTGGTGGGGAGGAGAAATAATTGGATTTTTCCGTAGTTTATCAATGTTGATCCTTGTGCTGTTGCTAACTTACTGGAGGTTTCAAGAGGTGTTAGCTTTGGGTGTAAAGTTTTTATTTCATTCCATGTGGGGATGTTTATTATGTTTGATTCTGCTCCTGAATCAATTAAAAAATCTATTTCAAGGTCTGGTGGTTGAAATTCTTTATTTCTTGGGCTTTCTAAGAGAAATGGTATTGTCCAAATTTTTTCTTTGGGTGGTTCTTTTTGTATATTTTGATAAATGTGGTTTGTATTCAAGCATTTTGTTTTGATATTTTTATTGGTTTGATTTGTAGTGTTAATCTCATTTGTTTCTTGCGTCGTTGGTGTGGAATTTATGGGTGTAGTGTAATAATTTTGAAGAAATTCTGATTGATTTTCATATATGTGTGATGAAAAGGGTTGTTCATATATGACAGATTCATAGTCATTTTCGACTTTTATCATATTGATAGAAAGAGTGTTTTCAGTATCACTTTCTGAATCTGATGATGTACAGTTTATTTGATTGAGTTGTAACGTATCAGTTACTGTGTCATCAATACCTGGAGGGTCTGATGTTGTTTCTGGATTAGATTGTACTTGATTGATTTGTCTTTGATGTTTAGGTGTACTACTTCTGTGGCGATTATTAGAATTATTATAGTTATTATTATTCCGGTGTGGTGATTGGGAATAATTTCTATAACGATTATTATAACTTGAGTGTCGATTTTGTGAATTATTTCGCGATCTATTTTGATAATTGTTGTTTGGTCTGTTATAGTTCGATCTATTATATGAGTTATTCCTTGATCGATTGTTCGGGTAATTCTGGTTTCGGTTGTTTGAATAACTTCTATTTCGATTATAGGAGTAGTTTCTATTCCTATCGTATGATGAATTTCGTGATTGGTTGTTTGGATAGTAGTTATTTCTTGATTGGGAATTAGATCTAGAAACAAATCGTTGTGTATTTGAATGTGATCTGGAGTAGTTATTTCGACTATTTGGTCTATTGTAGTGATTTTGTGATGAATTATGCGTGTTTCTTCGTTCTGGTGATCTTCCTCTATAACTTGAGTTATATGGTGATTGATTTCTTGTATAATTTGTATTGTTCGGGAGTGGTTTTCCTGAACTGTTGTTGCTGTAGACTGTTTTGTTCGGTAGGTTTTGATCTTTTTTCATGTATTGATAGAATGATTTATTTGGTTCTTTATATTTTTGAGGTTTATTTTGATTGTCTTGCTGTTTTTGTCTACATTCGGAAATACTATGTCCGTATCGTCGGCAATAATTACACCATTTTTTGAAAGATGGTTTGCCTTTAAAGTTTGGGTTCTTTTCGTAAATATTGAGTATTTCAGTGATTTTTTCAACGAGGTCTGTCTCTGATTCCTGTATATTATTAATATTAATGGGAGTCGTTTCAATTCTGTTAACGTATTGTAATTTCAGATTTTCCGTTTCTTCTAGTTTCATCGTGATTTCTGCTTGTTCTAATTTGTCTACTAGTTTTCGAAAATCTAAATCGGGTTCTCGAATTGAAGAAGGATGGGATGCTCTCTTTTTTATTGCTATTTTCCTTAATTGTGGTGTTAAGGTCATCATTAAGATTTCTGTCATCTTTGTGTTTTTATAGTCATGTGTATTTAATGAATATGCTTTTCGAACTAGTGTTTCGATTCGTACTGCTATTTGCTTGATGGTTTCGTTTGGTAATCTGCGAATTTCATTACATAAAACTCTTTGTTGTTGTTTGTTTCTTTCGGAGTCAAACATTTTTGAAAATTCCTGTGTAAACCTTTTCCAGTTTGATTTTATTTCTAGAGGTAGTACTGAAAACCATTTTTGGGCTGCGCCATCTAAGGTTGTTTGTATTAACGCTGTGCGTCGATGTATCCAATTTTGATGTAGTGGCGTATTAATTGGTTCAGGTCCAATATTTAAAATCAGGTTTGCTGTTACTGCATTTAAATAATCTTCTACAGAGTATTCAGGGTCTGTTCCTGTGAAAACCATTAAAGGTTTGTTTGATGTTATTGATGATCCACCCATAAGGTATGGATTCATTGTCATTTGTAATGATTCTGCTGCATTTGGCATTTGAGAAAAATTTGAAAGTTGGTTTCTTGTTATTTCATGTTGTTGGAGATAATATGGGAGTGGTATTTCATTTTGCATTTGTGATGGTTGATACGAGTGTGCAGTCATTGGATTTTGTTGTTGAATTGGTTGAAAAGATTGTGTATTAATTAGATTTTGTTGTTGAATTGGTTGTTGATGTTGTGCATCTATTGGTTGTGGAGAAAAATTTCTATGATTTGTACGTGTTCTCTGTATTCCTTGTCTACGATATTCTTGAGGATTTGGTGCAAATATATCTGGTTGTAAGAAATCATCATCTGAGGATAAATAATCCATTTGATAAGATGTCTGTTTTTTATTTTTATTTTGTTGAAAAAATGGGTAATTTTCACTGTGATCCTGTGGAGGATTTGTTTGGAAATTTATTGAATTAGGTTGGGTCATTGGGTTATCCCAATTTCGAGATCTTGTATATTGGTTAAAATTTCTTTGTGGTTGGTTATATGTTTTTGATGGATGTGTATAATTATAATTATGGTCTGCAAAGTTGTTTCTAGTGAATGTTTTGCGTGTTTTTGATGGTATTGTCATGGGTCTGTATGTTTGGTAATCCATATGTGAATATTTAGGAGCAACCGAAGGTTTAACGGTTGATTGTAAGGTTACCTGTGTTTGTGAAGGATTTGTATTTCTTGGTGTTGTTAAATTTGGGCGTATTGGTGAAATACTTTGTTGTGTAGTTGTTGTGTGTACAATTTTTTCATTTATGAAGTGTGATGGTGTCTGGATATCTTGTTGAGTAAGATTCCTAGTTCCATTGAGGTTTTCATTGTGTATAACTGTAGAGTTTAAACTATTATTTTGTGTATCGGGCAAAAATGTATGATAGTTTAATGGTGTTGCATCAATGGTTAATGGTATTACTTTTACATAATCTCTTATGTAAGATATCGTACTTATTGCTTGACTTGAGATTGATTGTGGGAAGCTTATAAATGCGGGATGAGACCATTCGGGGTCCCAAACATAATCTGATTGTTCTGTGATAGCGGTATCATCGTTCGAGTTTTGGGGTCTAAAATTTTTTCTTGCTTGTGCAATTAAATCAATATTGTGTGTGAAATAATCTATTATGAACCATGCCAAAATTTTTTGTAGATCGTGTTTTGTATGTTGTGAAACGTCGTCTTTCGTGAAATTTTCTTTAATGATGTTTAAATAACTAGAGAGTAGTGTGATTTCATGTCGTACTCTTAAATGTTTAGATGTTTCTGTCGGTGAGACATTTGTTATTGGGATTTCGTTTTCTAATATCGAAATATAACTATATATTATTGCGAAAACTTCATTGGTGAATATGGAGTTTGCTCTTTGTGAGTTATGATATTGGATGCTTTTTATATATTCTGAAAAAACTTTTGAAAATTCTAAATCAAGATCGTCTGTTTGAATTGTATATTTTCTATTATTATGGTTTGGTGAGGTGAATTCTATGGAGTAGATTCCATACTGTTGTGTTATGTTGCATATATCTTTTAAGTAGTGGTCTATGATTTGTCTTTTGATTTTTACATCTGGGAACTCTGTTTTACATGGACTGATTCCGGGTTCAAATAAATTTAATAGTAAATTTTTGCAAAATATATGCTGTCCTCTATCAGTGGTTGCATCTACTATAAAAGGAAAGATTTCATCATCATCTGGACTTTCTTCACCTGGGGTGTGCGTTGAGCTCATTTTTTCGTTCGATGACTGTTAATATGTAATTATTAATGTGTCGAATTGGTTGATTCCAATTGTATAAATGTACTGGTTTGTGTTTATACTGCTTTTTTATTCTTCTTTTTCCTCTTTTTGATGAATTTGAAGTTGTTTCTGAGTCAGAAAAATATAATTGATCGTGAAGTGGGCAATTTTTATCTATTGATTCTTTTAGTTTGTAAAGTTCGTCTAAACTGTTGGTTTCTGATTCTGAAAATGCGTTTCGATTTTTTCAAAATCTTTTTCGTGTTATTTGTCTTTGTTTCGTTATTATTTTTCTTTTTAGTGTTTGTCGTTTTGTTCGAATGTATCCAACTGTTTGTGTATGAGGTGTGATTACAAGGTCGTATTTTTTGTTATCTATTTCACAATTGTGTAAAACGATTGTTTGTTTATTTCCTAGGTTTTTAAATGACATAAGGTTTAGGATGACGGATGCAAAAGGTTGTTAAATGGTTTCTATTTTCTTAAACTGTTAGTTCTTACGATTTTTTGGTTAGCTTAACCTGGGTCTGTTTGTTCAGGGTTGGAGAGAAAAGTATATCGATTCCGAAGAATGATTTTTTACTTTCTCGTGGCTAGTATAAGTTAAGGTGTTAACTTACTTAATCTTACTTAGGGGTAGTGATTGTGTTCAAGGGTTGGAGAATAGTAAATCGATCCACAAGGTTCAGGTATAATTAGAACGCGAGTAGTTCGTTAGATACTATTTTAAACTTACTAAGTCTAAGATTTATCCTGGGTCTGGTAAGAGGGGGGGTCAAGTGAAGGATGAATAACCGAAGTTCTTCACTGTTTATCCTAATTTGAATGATTAGTTTTGTTTAAAAATTTCTATTAGTCTTAGGTCTTTAGAAAGGGTTGGGTAGTGAATCGACGTTTGAGGTCGTTAGACACTAATTAAGTGGGTGGGGGAGAACAAAGTTGTTCTGTTTGATCCAAGGATAAGCCTTGATGATCAAATTTGAAATTTAATTAAGTAGAAAATGATTTAAGATCCAAGGATAAGCCTTGATGATCTGGTTTTAAAATTAAGTGAATTTAAGTTTTAATAAAATTTTAAATGTGTGTAAAGGAAAGATTTAGTGTTTTGATGATATTAGTGGGTTTATGATTGCTGTTATGTTTTAGGTGATGGAGCTGGAACAACAGGATGATTTATGATTACTAACCATTTATTGTCATGCTACTAATTTTTATTTTTATTTTTCAATAAATATTTTTCAAACATGTTTTGTATATTACTGCAGAGTTTTAGGAAAACGATCTTAGATCTTTTTATCAATCGTTATTGTATATTAATAATTTTGTTTAGCGCCTGAAATGATTTTGAAGATTAACTTCAAGGTTTTATGTTTGCAAATGAAAATCTAAATTCATTGCCAGTAGTATTCTAAATATAAAAGTTTGTTCTGGTTTTTGCCTAACTATCATATAGCTATATGGCAAGTTTCTACTTTGTCGTATGTCGTCTCTGGTTCGAGGTCTTCTTCCAATTCCGGGTAGTTCTGTTATGGTTCGGAATATTGGCTCTGATCTATTGAGTCGTAGAGACATTTCGATTAAATTATTGTCGTATAACATTTTTTAAATGTTTTTGTCTAATTTCTAATCAATTTTGGTTAATTCTAAGCTATTAAGGTCTTGTTCGAGACTTATGGTCGCACCAGATGAGTTAGGACCGAGTTGGTTAACTCATAGAGTAATTTCGGATAGGGTACACCGTCTGCTCGTCACGCTATCTTATTTTCGGCCGGATAGATTCGTGCAACTTCTTAGTCTAATACCGATCCTAATCTTACTCTTATACTATCTAGTCTCAGGTTGTTTAACTAGTCTCTGCTAGGCTCAATAGATCTAGGGTATACTGGTTTATTGCGGCTGCTGAAGTGCTCGGGAGAGTCCAACTAATTTCTAAGTTAAATTCAAATCTCTCTGGTGCTGAAATTACAAGTAACTTCAGCACTTACAAATAAGTGGGTTGTTAGTTAGATGGATCATGATTGGTTAATATTAAATACTTTACATTGGTAAAATATCTAAATTATCCAATCATAAAATGTAGTCTAGATCAGGTTCCAAAGTTGCACAGTAATTTAAAATATAAAAGTTTGCAGGTGTGGGGGAAAATGAAAAAGAGCCAAAGGAATTTTTAGAGTAAGCAAAGGATCTGAAAATAATCAGATCACCACATGATTTTTGCTTTTCAAAAGTAGTTTGAGTAGCTTAGGGGGAATATGGAGGTTCTCTGATCGTTGCATTGCTATTTCTTGGGAGAAGGGGTAAGTAATGTTTTCATGGTGTCAATCGTATTGTTAATTGTTAAGGAGTTCATAGAAGTTATCTTAGACGAGAAAGAATCAGATTTTCTTTAATACAAGGCAGCGTCGTAGATATTGGTAACTGAGCGTGAATAGCAAAAGCGTAAGTATAATGAGATGAGATGATTACAAGATCATATTTCGGTATTCGCACGTGCGCTTTTATGTTGTCTCTTTTATTTTATTTCTCGTAATTACGATTAGTAATAGCCATACCTTTTGCCTTTGGGCAAATATTTTGAAGTCAAAATTCGAAGATTTTTTTATTGTAACAGAAGGATCTTTTTCTCAGAATATTTATAATAATCGAGCTTTTTTGATAGCCATTATAAAAACTTGAAATCTCTTGTCGAAATAAAATGTTGCCTAAATGAAATCAAAAGGAAAAAGATTCTTCATTTAGTTATTGCCTAATCAAAATATTGCTTTATCTACAATATTGTAATCATTTTAGCTGCTGCCTAACTCAAATATTAAGCAACAAAGCCTTCAAAATACAATCACGCGCTTATACACACGATCAATACACGAAAACTGACGACTATGCATCAGTTATTGTCGTCACAGCCTAGGGAGTCCGGAAAGGGGATTGTTTCGGGGTCCAGTTTGGTAGCTGGTTCCGGGGGTGCGAGACCTCGTAGCAAGAAGAGCGATAGGGATCTTTTCGAGTTAACATCATACAAATTGAGCTTGAGCGCTTCTTATGGAATCTGTTTGAAAATTATAGGATTTAGTTATGGCGTTTTTTTTCGAACATGAAATCAATTTCCTGCGTTCTTTAATTGAAAACTGCTTCAACGTTTGTGTATTGATAAATCGCGGCTTCTCGACTCACACTTTTGTGGAGATTATTTTTTTGAAAAAGGCGTTTAGGAAGAGACGAAAAACCTATGTGTTCAGACTAGTTTTTCACTATACAACGGCTCATTACAACATAATAATAGTAATTCAACTTGAAAATTCAATTGTTTGTTTGTGCGGAGAGGGGGGGGGGGTAGGACAGACAGAAAATAGCATTTAAATGCTCCTCGTAGAACTTCGTGTACAAAATTGCAACACGTTGCATTTTATTGATAAAAATTCGAAAGACTTAGCATAGAATAGCTCAATCTAAGAAAGTAGCTTAATCAGATAATCTAATTTTGTTTGCTGGAAAAGATCCGTTGGTAGGATTGGTCGAAATGAAGGAAATGGTGGGGGCAGCACTGTGTGTACGACTGAACATCTGGTCAAAATGTTTGTCCACTTTTTCTCTATTGAGGACGAGCGACGCTACTTCAGACAGTTTTGGATGGCATCACAAGTTGGTAAAACGTTCTCTTTTCTTAGGCCGGCCCTACCCCTACCCACTGCATGGGTTTCTTTGGGAGGGGGCTGTCAAGCATCGTGAGGAAACTCATTGATGTTACCATGTAAGGATATGCAGAACAAATCTATTCATAATTATTAGTTTTAAAAGCAGTTTTCCATCATTGATAACTCTTAAATTTATCTCTAGTAGCTTAATGCTATAATCAGTCTAAATTTATTCTTTGTTGTTTTGGCAATACTTATAGATCTAAATTTAGACGATGTTGTTGCTTTCTTGACTTTAGTTTTGTATGGGTTCCATTTTGGCTCTTTCCCCCAGATTTGAATTTCTATTGTGGAAAACTGCTTTTAAAACTAACAATTATGAATAGATTTGTTCTGCATATCCTTACATAGTAACATCAATCATTTAGCCATTATAGCACCAAAAACAACTAGAAAACAGAAGCTTTGAAAGCGCTTTTCCAGTTCTTCCCCCTTCAAATTCAATTTTGAAAAGCTTATTTAACGTTGTCATAGTGCAATGAAAATTGACGTGGTGAACAAATCGACAACTGTGAACAGATTTGTTCTTCATACTTTACAGCGTAACATCACGCATTTAGCCGTAATAACACGTAAAGTAAACATAAAACTAGGTATTTTGAACGGGGGAATGAAAAAGAGCCGCTTTGTCTCTTTTCCAGTTCCCCCCCTTTTCAAAATACCGAGTTTTATGTTTGTTTTACGTGTTATTACGGCTAAATGTGTGATGTTACGCTGTAAAGTATGAAGAACAAATCTGTTCACAGTTGTCGATTTGTTCACCACGCCAAATTTCATTGCATTATGATAACGTTAAATAAGCTTTTCAAAATTAAATTTGAAAGGGGGGGGGGAAATGGAAAAGAGCCGCCGCTTTGAATGTTGGGGCGAAAGTAGAAAAGAGCGCCATATTTTCCAACTTGACTCACACTATATTCTGTGCAACTTTTTTCTCCAATTCCAATGTATGTGCTGAAAACCCGGCGGATGTTCAACAAACCGCAATATCTACAAACTGCCATATCTTGAAGCCGAAATTGCATCAGCATAACGCTAACGTTGCATAACAACAGTAGGCTTTTTTAATTTGCCTCCTCTCCACATTTGAAATTCAGTTATGAAAAATCTCGTTTATAAGGCTCGTTGTCTTCATTTTTCAAAATCCAATGATTAATTTTTTTCCAATACTCGAATTTTTTTGTGAATGTTTTTTAAAATAAAAATCTGTTTTTTAAAATCCATTTTTTGAGATATTTTGAAAAACAGAATGAATATACTCAAAATGATGGCAACTATTGCTACACTTTAAGGAAAGAATGTTGGTAATTGGTTCGGTTTGAATTGCTCATTATCATAACTTTTTTATTTTTGCTCATTATCAATTTCCTTCAATTAAGTTCTCTCGATATGTTCTTCGATTCCGAATATTTACGTTTTTTTTAAGACTAATTTACTTCGGGCGAGCACAAAACAATCGATTCCGAATATTTACGTTTTTTTTAAGACTAATTTACTTCGGGCGAGCACAAAACAATCTTGCGCAAAACAATATTTTGAAAAACAGAATGAATATACTCAAAATGATGGCAACTATTGCTACACTTTAAGGAAAGAATGTTGGTAATTGGTTCGGTTTGAATTGCTCATTATCATAACTTTTTTTATTTTTGCTCATTATCAATTTCCTTCAATTAAGTTCTCTCGATATGTTCTTCGATTCCGAATATTTACGTTTTTTTAAGACTAATTTACTTCGGGCGAGCACAAAACAATCGGTCTTGTCCAAATGATTTTTAGGGGCATTATGGCTTATTTTTGATAGTGATTAATAAAATACTCCTGCTACTCACAAAAGTGACATAATTAAAGAAAAAGATGACGCAAATTTTTGGTTTTTGTTCCGACAACGAAAGTAACGGAATATTTGTGCTCGGTGGGTTTTTTTCTTTAGACAAATTTTGACTTTTTAACTAGCCATTTTTGACAAAATTTGTAAATATCATTCAAAAGGTATTGTTTCCTGAGCTTAAATTTGAAAAGATATTTCACCTGTGGTCATTTTTCGTAAAGTTATGAGGGTTTAAAGATTGCCATTTAGGCCAATTTTGGACAATTAACGCGCGATATATTTCGCGCTATTAACGCGTAAGCGGAGATTCAATTCGTCTTAGAAATTGTTCCAAATTGGTTGAAGGAAGCTTGTTTGATTTAATTGGTTGGTTATTAGGAGCAAAATCTATCACTGTGTATTTTATATGGTGTGGGGGGATGATTTTCAAAAAAAATCTCAAATTATATATATTTTTTTATTTTGTTTTATTACATTCAATTATTTCAAGTTATTTTTGCTTCATAGACTTTACAATGCAGTCGGAACATTGAGGGCTTTGAACTGATACGAGCAGTCTGGTTCCGATTTTAAAATTCATTACTGTTGTAAAGTTCTTTGATACTTGTACAGTAATTGGCATTTCTTCTTCAATTTATCACCATAGCTTTCACTGATATTATCTTTTTCTCCTATCTTGCTGTTGCTCGATGTATCTTGCGATAAGAATTGTGTAGTTTTTCAATGGTATAAAATATAAGTTCGAAGTTTCCATTTGTAAATATTTTTTAAAGCTGCATTTTTCTATCTGTTTCCTTTTTAACGTTTTCATAGATGTCCGAGTGTGCTGAACCTGGCATATGATATGTGAATTTTAGAGTTTTGAACTCAACTCAGTAAGTTTAGAAGAAAGTCTGTAACAGATCCGATGTTTTTAATCTTACTACACGGAAGTTGAAATGTATTTGAAAATCTGGAATGCCTTACAAAACGATCACTGTAATCTTAAATTCATTTAATTATTTGGTTCTTAAAACCAAATGTTCTGGTGTGAAACAACAAAGTATGAAAATGTAATGTGTTATAGAGAGTTGCGAAAAGTTGGAACAGACAGAATTTAAAAAGCAGATCAAATGATCTATTTCAGAAAGTTTTGCATGCAAAAGCTCGTTTTTTAGACAGAAAGTATAAATCAAGGTGACCTAAAAACTCAAATTTGAGTGCAAAAATTGCTCAAATTTGGCAGATTGCTCTTTTTAATTATTTTTGTCTGTTTCAATTTTTTGCGACTAATTATATGTGCACATGTTGCGCTATTACTGCTATTGATATTTATATACCATCAGTGGTTCACGAATAGTTTTTTAATCGTAAATTATGAACAATAGCTGCGATGGCCGAGTGGTTAAGGCGTTGGACTTGAAATACAATGGGAGTTTCCCGCGTAGGTTCGAACCCTGCTCGCAGCGAAAATTTCGTTCTTTTGCCTAGAAATTGAAAAAAAATTAAAGGCTTTTTATGTTTCTTATTGTTTGCTGAATCAAATCTGTAAAAATTTTACTCTCTGTTATCAAAGGCGGCTCGTCTCCACCTCCCCCCACACATTTTTGTTTCAATATTGAAAAACTGTTTTAACGTTGTTATAATGCAATGAATTTTGGCAGTCTGAACAAACTAACTGTTGTGAACAGATTTGTTCATCATACTTTACATCGTAACATCAGGCATTTAGCGAAACAAAATATCTCGTAAAAAAACTATGAAATCGGGAAACTTGAAATGGGGGGGGGGGGGGAGTAGAACAAAACCTCAAATGCTAATAAAAATACCACTTGGTTTGTCTTATCTGTTTTTTGAAGCCACTCAACCTAAAAAAAAAGGGTCAAAATTTCGAGTTTTTTGAAACTCCGCCCCCCTCTCCAGAAAATCCTAGACCGCCCCTGTCTGAAGCAACAGCGGATTTTTGTTTCCTTTCTGCTTTTCGGTGTCCACTATCAGATTGATGTTTTAAGGTTATAGTTTATTTTTACCTTTCTTTTAAAATGTATATGCTGTTTCAGGATTCAAAAGACTTGATAACTCTACAAGATCTTTTCAAGATACTGTCCAAGTGGCTACAGCTGGACATTGGCCAGAAAACTTACTTGGAGTTTCTGGATCTATCAGGTCTGCTGGTGGCGCGGTCTGGAGATCGTATGGTGGAACTACAACAAGAGAAGATCTCATTTGCAGGAATTTTCTTCTTTTCCCGCTCTTTTGATTACAGGGCTTTTGCTCTCTTTGTTTTTTTCCTCATCTGAAATGCATGTTATCTTAAATCATTGATGAATGAGTTCAGGTGGAAGTTAAGAACCCGCATTGGATCAAAATCAACAGTTTGACTTGAATGTTACCCTTTCTCCCTGCTTAATGCTAAGATTGCAAGTAATAATGTATTTTTTGAAAAAGAAATAAAAAAGAACATACTTTTGCTTTTTAAAAATCATGGCTCTTTGAACTTAATGCTATTAATTTGTTGTAAAAATCTGGTTAAATTCGAAAGGGAAAGGAAAAAGAAATATCTCTTAGACATGCAACGAGGAGCAGCAGTTCTAAGTGGTATCAAGTGTCACGAGAGGAGCTGTGAGCAGAACAGTATCATCAGTCCCCCTCTCTTCTCGCCTTCTACAAGTGTTGGCGTGCACTTGGTCAGGAGCACTCCTTCGTCCACCTCGAGTGACAGACATTCGTTGGAGGGCGTGGCCGGATCACCTGGTGAATGATAAATAATAACTTAAAAGGTCGTCAAATGAGTGCGACTCTTCTGAGCAAAAGTTGACTACTTCTAAATAACAATTTACTTCGAAAAAAGGGAAAATTTGATATCGGCGCAAAAAAAAAATATTTAACGTGAAGGTAAGAAGATATACTTTTTTGTCTTTGACGATTGTAATTAAATAAGGCATGTGGACAATTATTAGACCCTAAACGTATTTTATCTTCATCGGTTCTTTTCCCCATGTATAATCTATTTAAGTCTTCCGTTTAAAAACGCTTTAGTATGTATGCTCTTGTAGTTGCTCCGTGTGCTTGTTTTCCTGCAATGGTTGTTTTCGCTCGTTTAGACAAATTGGAAAAATCGCAGGCCAGTTGTGCGTCCTATCCAAACCATAAGCAGCATAATTCTCATGGACAGAACAACAACCACAACTCTAGTCTGAAGAGTATCAAGAGTGAGATGAAAGGGTTCCTGAGGAAGAGACTGAACAAGGCACTCGCTCAGAGGGGATTCGTAAGTCACATTTCAACTAAATGTGTTTGCTTTCGTGTTGTTTTTCGATAGCTTAACCCGTTCTAGAAAGAACGCTGCGTGCAATGTTTGATTTCATTTTTTTTTCTGTGTGTTAAAGTTTGGTAATTTGCATCTCGAACTCAATAACAATTGATGTCTTTCAAGTATGTTTTCACCCATGTAGAGTTATGCGCACTTTTTGGGTTTTGGTTTAAATCAAAGCAAGTTTATTGCATGTTTAAACGAAAAAAATTTCATGTATTTAAGTCGTGTTTTTTTTTTCAGGAAAGTCCTAAATGATGAATGGTTTATCATTCGTTGTTTTTTGAGCTGTGTTTTTACCTTTGACTACGGCGTGCATGAACGTTTTAAATAATGTCTCTCCTTCGAGCTCGCGTAAATGGACTTAATTGCTGTTACATATTCATATCGAAATGCGACAAAGTTCTCTTGCCTGAAGTTTATTTAGGTTTAATTTTGCTTTTAATTGATACAATTTTGATCATATAATATTTGTTAATTAATTTTTTTGTGGTTGTGTTAGTCTCCGAGCACTTCATTTTCAAACATCTCAAATTTGGGCACATCTACATCGTCGCCATCAGCGAGGCAGACCAACAAAATGGACTCGACTGGAGCTCCACAGAGAACTCCACCGACGAAGTCTAACAAAACCAAAATCATCCCCGAGAGAGGAAACATCGCATCCACCAGGCAGGTTTTTTAATGTAAAATTGTGCTACATAATGATTATGTTGAATACATGTTTTTAGAAATGTAAACATGTTATCTTGAGACATGTTAAATGTAGTTTTTTGAACAGATATTATTTTTGTTAGGGGCAGAGAGTTGATTTATGAGCTGTAAATTGATAATGTCGAAATTTATTAGGTCTAAAATGACAAGGTTATAAACATTATCGTGAAAATTAGATGTTGTTTTTTCAAGTTTTTTGTTTGGTCCTAGATTCATGTCAGTTAATCATGAAAAGTTTTTGTTCATAATAATTGTAATTTTTTGCAGTCCTTCTAACCACAGTTTCCTGCCGACTGACGAGCGTCGAAAGATCTACCAAAGTCCAGATTTTGTGGATCAATCTCAGAAGCGACTGGCCAAGGCAGTGATGATCATTTAAAGTCAACAATTTACGCTTAATAAGTTTTTGAAGAATTGATTTGTACTGGTTATTTTACGAAGCCAATATTTCGTTTGGGCACAATGATTGAGTGAAAATTGAACTAGATTAGCTCTACAGATGGAAAAGTTTTTAAAGTTTAAATGAGAGTGAACGTAGTGAAGTCACAAATTTTGGTCGTTTTTTTTTCAATTAATCTGAACATTCAATTCTGCATGGATTTCGACAATTTGACTTTTAAAACTGCTGCTAAGTTAAGTTTCCAAGAGCAGCTCGAATTGATCTTTTCATTAACAACATTGTAATAAGCTCAAAGATCACTCTTCTTTTACCCTTTCAAAAATTCAAAAATAGTTTATAATTGAAACATAATTGTATTTTTTGCGGATTATTGATGATGAGCTAGTCTGAATTCTATAAATATTTGATCAATTTTCAATTTTTGTTCCGACAACTTCATGAAGAGGAAAGGAACTTTGGCGTAGGTTCTGTTTTTTAGCTCATTTTGATTAATTGAAAGAAATCTCGTAGAGAGTTGTTGTTAGCGCGGGGTCGGATTGGGCTCGTCCAGGATCCAGACGACGCCGCCTTCCAGTGGTGGATCCGACATCTTGGGCCCCACCAAGATGCAAATGGCGTCAAGCCCCCCCTCCCATTGGGTCGGGAGAAGCTCCGAAGTCTCCGGGTTTTCGGTTACGGAGCGTCTGAAGCCGGCCAGGCTGCTCCGTCTGCTCATCCTTATACTACTACTCCGCTCCGGCATTAATCCAAACCCTGGTCCAGGGCCTTACTTTTGCTCCCCTTGCTCTTTCCGCATCAAACGCACCCAGCCCAGCGTCTGGTGCCACATCTGTGGTTACATTCACCTTAAATGTAGTGGTCTTACCCACCTTAACCAACACCACCTTGACTACTATTGCCCTACCTGTACCTCTACCTACATTTTACCTCCCCCAGGCACCAGGTCCTCTAACTTGACCACCCCCAACTCCCAAACTTGTTCAACTTCCCTAACCGCCCCCCAACCCCACCTCCCTAACCCCCCTCCCCCTCCCACCCTTCCCACCTCCTCGAATAATAATTCCTCCTCCCAAAATCGCGCAAATCGTAATCGTGTAAATAGTGTAAATAACTCAAGTTCAAACAACCATTTTAATCATACTGCTGTTAATAATGTAAATAGTTCACCACACCCTGCCAAAGGCCTTTTAAAAATCCTTCAATTTAATTGCAACGGTATCTCCGGAAAAGCACCCGAAATTGCTGCTTTCTTATCTCAAAATCAAATTCATATTGCTGTCTTCCAAGAAACTAAATTAAGAAAGAAATCTCGAAACCCCTCACTTGGCTCACACTACACTTTAATTAGAAAAGATCGAGAAAAAGAAGGGGGCGGTCTTCTCATAGCCATACATGAGTCGATACAATACGAAGAAATAAATATTAACAACGATGGAACACTAGAGGCTATGGGCATATCAGTGGTAGCCAGTTCATCCAAGCTTCGTATTTATAATTTCTACATCCCCCCTCGCTCGAGCTGTCCCCCTGGTTACTCTGCGTCCCTTGCCGAACTACTTGAACCTGGGGACGCCTTAGTACTCGGAGATGCCAACGCACATTCGCAACTATGGAACTCCAACATCGAGGAAGATCAACGCGGCTCTGTACTTAGCAATGAAATAACCGAATCCACCTTTGCTCCATTAAATGATGACACACAAACCAGAGTCCCTTTTAACTCAGAAAACCAACTCTCGTCACCAGATATTTCCCTCGCATCCCAATCGCTCTTACTCTCCACATCATGGACCCCAATTAAATCTCTAGGCTCAGATCACCTACCCATTCTTCTAGAACTACCCTTGGATGATTTTATAAATTTTTCGCCTAAAAGGACTTTTGTAAATTTTTTAAAAGCAGATTGGATCAAATTCACAGAGGAAATTGAGGAGGGTTTCTTTTCAGCGGTTCCACCTTCCGGAGTTGCCGCTGGAGAGAAATTCTTGAGGGACCTGGTGCTCAGGGCAGCACGCCACCACATCCCCGCTGGCCGTATTCGCCACTTCACTCCCTCTCTTTCCCCCGAGTCCACTGCCCTAGCCGCCGAAAGAGATTTAAGCCGAAAACAAAATCTCCCCCCAGAAGTCATATCCCAACTGAACTGTAGACTCATGAAACAGACAGCAAAGGACAAAGAAAATAAATGGCGAGAATTCCTCCGGACTTGCGACTACCGCACTGGTGCCAGAAAGTTCTGGAAAGTGGTACGCTCCTTAAATGGATCTAAGCCCGTGGCAGGAAGACACCCCATTACTTTTGGTTCTAAACCCATACACTCACCTCGTGATATTACCAGCTCTTTTAACAAACAATTCACCAATGCCAGACCCCACGCCTCTGACAAACTCCTTCGTATAACGAGAAGAAAAATTGCCAAACTACCACTGTCAGACAGCCCAATTTTTACCCCTGAAAATACTAAACAAGCCATTGCAGACAGCAAACCATCGCGAGCGCTAGGTCCCGACGGCCTCTGTAATATCCATCTTAAACATCTCGGCCCACTTGCTACTCAATACTTAACATACCTTTTTAATATCTCTTTGTCCGAAAACATTATCCCCCAAATTTGGAAAAATTCAAAAATTGCACCGCTTCCAAAGCCCAATAAGGATCTTAAACAATCAACATCTTACAGACCTATATCCTTACTCTGCCCAGCAGTTAAAATTCTGGAGAGGCTCGTTCACCCCATCTTTACCAAACATCTCCCCAACGCCAAACACCAACACGGCTTCCGCCCTTTTCACTCCACCACCACAGCTCTCTCCACTCTCGAATTTTACATTTCAGACGGTTTTAACCAAAATCGCCCCCCTAAACGTACGGTACTGGCCACACTTGACTTATCTAAGGCTTTCGACATGGTGTGTCATCGCTCACTTGTGGAACTCGTTCATGACACTCCCCTCCCAAGAAGTCTAGTCCGCTGGCTAAGTAATTACCTTAATGGTCGACAGGCTGCCACCTCATTCCGTGAACACACATCCCCCCATCGAATAATCCACTGTGGCGTACCCCAAGGTTCTGTTTTATCACCCACACTCTTCAATTTTTATGTCCATGATGCACCGCCACCTCCCGATAATGTAAACCTTGTTTCGTATGCAGACGATTTCCACCCCTTCGCAAGCAGTTCCAATATTGATATCGCCTCAAACTCCCTCAATAGCTACCTAAAAAGGCTCTACGATTTTTTCACCTCACGCAAACTAAGTTTCGCGTCCTCTAAAGGATCAGTTACACTTTTCTCCTCTTATAACAAAGAATTTAATAAAACACCTAGTGTTCTTTTAAATAACGAGGCGCTACCCCTAAACAAAAATCCAACAATCTTAGGGGTGACATTTGATCCAACACTTTGTTTTGCCACTCACTGCAAACAATCCGCTGAAAAGGCCAGACGCAGGATCGGAATCCTGAAGGCATTAGCAGGATCAACCTGGGGTCACTCCAAAGAAACCCTCCTCCTAACTTTTAAAGCTTTAATTCGCCCCATACTTGACTATGCAGCCCCCGCATGGTCCCACGCATCAAGTAACACCTCCATAAATTGCCTGCAGGTTGCCCAAAACCAATCCCTTCGCGTTGTTACTGGATCAAATCTAATGAGTTCAACTGCCCACCTGCACAGTGAATCTGAAATCCTAACGGTCAAAGACCACCATACCCTTCTGTCATCTCAATTTTTTATCTCTACCTATCGTTCCCACCATCCCATTAATTTTATACATTCACATCCCCCTCCTCCCCGTCTACTTCGCCCCTCAATTATAAGCTGCTTCAAAGAAGACACCCAGAAAATTTTAACCGACTTTTCAGTCTACGCAAACCACCCTCTAGTTCTGGACGACCGAGACGAAGTCTCCACTTTTATTTTTAACTACTACAAACCAATTTTAAAAGACAACCATACCTCCCTTGTAACCAAGTTCCTAGCCGAAACCCCTCCGTCTAAAGTTATTTGTATCCCTCCCCCAAAGATTGACCCCTCTGAAAAATCTCTCCCACGTCCCACGCGCTGTAAGCTCTCCCAACTCCGGTCTGGCTACAGCCGGCTCCTTAACACTTACCTATCCCGCCTCGACAGCTCCATCTCCCACCTTTGCCCAACCTGTTCCCTTGCCCCCCACACAACATGTCACCTTTTCAACTGCTCCCAAAACCCCTCCCCACTCACCCCAGCAGACCTGTGGCTTCGGCCGGTAGAGGTTGCTAAGTTCCTTGACCTGGAGACAGAAGAGCCCAACCCGACCCGCGTGGGCTAACAACAACAACAACATTGGGCTCGTCCTTCTCCAGGCTCAGAACTTCGCGGCATCCACCGGCTGAAGCCACAAGTCTGCAGGGGAAAGAAAGGAAGGATTTTTGGGACAGTTGAAAAGATAGCAATTAGCGTAGAGTGCACGTGAACAGGTTAGGCGTAGGCGGAAATGGAGCCATCGGGTCGGGAAAAGTAAGTGTTTAAAAGCCGTCTGTAGCCGGAACATAGTTGGTTGCGCGTAATGCGGATAGTTCAGGAGAGGGATTGCTCTGCAGGATAAATTTTTGATGGAGGAATACAGATAACCTTGGAGGGAGGAGACTTCGTTTAAGGGAAGCGTAATCAAGTAAGAAGCAAAACTTTGAGTCCCTCAGCGGTAGAAGCTCATCGTTAAAACAATATTAGGTACCTACTTATTATAGTCTTTGTCGCAAGACGGAAGAAGGTTACTTATATTTGAGATAACTTTGTTTGCAATAAATTTTGCTCACGAAAGTTAAGCAGAGTCGTATAGAAGCTGCAGGCAGCCATTCAACAAGTTAAATGCTTGCTCGATCTCTGAGTTTTGGGTGGAAAGGATGAACTTTGTCCGCGTGTGAGGAAAATTGAGCATTGTCTCATGGAAATTTTGACATAAGGGTATCTTGGACATAAAAATTGAAAAGGTAGGGTGATAGTACTGAACACTGGGGAAGTCCACAGTGAAATATTCAATGGCGGTTGACTGTTCGGGATGGCGTCCATTTAAATAGTTTCTGAGCCAGCGTAGTAAGCATCTTAGGAGCAGTGTGCCATCAATTATTTCCACGAGTGTTCGATGACCCACAATGTCGAAAGTCTTTGAAAGGTCTAGTGTAGCAAGGACAGTGCGTAACAGAGGGCTTTTCTGATTAAGGCTGTCAGTGACGTAAATTTCGACGATTGAAAGTGCAGTGGTAGTGGAATTAATTGCCGAAAACAATCTTGATGCTTGCTAGATGTTGAGTGAAAATGTAGGCCTCTGTGACGTTCACAGCTTCAATTCTTCATCTGGTTTGTACAGAGCTTTGATGTTCAAGTGTTTCAAGGTTTAAGGGATTGTTTTCAGACAGCGCGTTGTTAAAAACGAAAGGTTTAGTAATGCGAGGCCAGAGGACCGAAATTTTTCAAGTGCATATTGCATAGGCTATCCGGACCGAGTACTCGGGAAGGTTTGTTATCCCCAATGATTAGTTAAATTTGCAGTGGGGAAACCGTAGTGTTACTTGATATATTGAGTTCGACTATTTTTCATCGCGCTGTACAAAGTGGTTTGTCTGAAATGTGGGTGCTTGCGTTGCTGAACTGTTTGTTGAAAGCGTTAACTATATCTAGTGGGAATATGGAATGGTGCATTACATTACCCATTTCCTTTTTAATCAGTGTAGTCGAATCGTTTTGTGCATTCGACTGTCCATGTAAATTTATGATTTCTATTGTTACCGAAGAGATTATTTCAGGCTATTCAGAGCGTGTAAGATTCAAACAGGATGTCCGTGGGCTTTGGCGAAATTTATGACATTTATATCCCCTATGGAAGCAAGGCCCAAGGTACTAAGGATAAATTTGGGTCAGTTGGGGGGGATTGAAAATATCGAATTGATTTTTGCAGCCGTTGTTTGATAATCAAAATAAATAAATTTTCATGCTGAGCATCTAACATGCTCATCACTTGTCCAAGGTCATGTACCCTCCGTTCGTTACCCAATACCCATCAGAAGACGAGGATGAAGGAGAAGGGAGAGGAGAGAGTAATAAAAAGTTCATGAGACGAAAGAGTTTTCATACCTCGTCTCCAAAAGGTACCGTCTTCTTTTTATTATCTAAATTTCAAATCCGTTTTTTCTTTTTAAGGACCTAACGAACAAAGAACTTAATGTTGTAGTTAAGTTGATGAAATCGGTCTCAGCTTGAAAAATTTCATATTTTTGCATATTTTTTTGATCTGCTTCACAAACACAGTGTAATATCTCTATTTCTGTCGGTTAGTTTATCATGCTATGTATGTGTTGTATCGCAGTTAGTAGATTTCGGACTTAAGCAATTTACATATTTTTTTGAGAAACACTTACGAAATTGTTTTTTTTTTCATTTGTCGATTTATCGGCTCATCTGCGAGTGATAGTCATTCACTTTTGTACCGCAAGTGGTGTATAATATTGGAAATCAATAAAGATGTCTCAAATTTGCTCTGATGTGTCTTGGTTACTATCACAGGCAGGTGTAGGGCGAGAGGCTGACGACTGTCGCCATTTCGGCTCCCTTACGAATCACAGGCTCACCTGTTTGGTACTATTTTATGGCATTCTTAGACCGCCGACAAACCCTTAAATCTCTCCTAATGTTTCTCTTGTCGAAATAATATACTGAGATTGAAAGTGAGAGCTTTTTTGAAAACTGAAGAAAATTTACTATTCGTTTAGAAACAGTTTTTTGTCGATTTTTTTCAAATTTGTGGATGTTTTTGGTTGTAAAAAAACTCGGACGATGAATTCTGTTGACCTTATAAGGCCAAGCATAAATTTTGGGAAATCTCTAACGATGTAGATTTTAATGGTTTTTGCACTTGCTTTTTATTTCTAGATGTGTCAGGTGAAGAGGCCAGTTCTCGGTCCTTCTACTTTCAAAGAAGAAACAGTGCACCTTGTGATCCAAACAATCCCACAGGCAATGATATCTACAACCCCTTCGCACCAACTCGTCAGAGCAGTCTGATGGACGAAGACATCATGTGAGATATCGCGCATATGAAAAAATATGTATTCATGTTAGAAATTATTTAAGAAGGAATTGGTTTGTTCTCGCTGCTTGAGACCAAATATTAGAAACAGAAACTGAAATTTTACACTTGAGATTTGCAATGTTTATCAATTCAAGGACAAGGTTTTTCATGAAAACGGCTAGTTTTAAAAATCACTGACCAGGATTTAGTTTGATCAAAGTTTACATGATATCTTTGATAGCGTAGTTCAATTTCTTATATGGTCGTGATTTTGTTTTTTCAGGAAGTCTTAAAGTTTGTCTTTCGCGGTTTGACTTGTGATTTCTTTTCAAGTTCAGTGAATTTTGTTTGTTAAAAGGAAAGCAAATCCCACTATCGAACAGCGAAAGTGTAAAGGTCTTAAAAAACGTGATTGACTGCTAAATTTCGAAAATGGGTGGTAATTACCAAGTTTCCCTGCAAAAAAAACTTTCTGATCCATTTTTTTTTAAAATTGTTTTAGTTTTTATCAAAAGTATCAATTATAAATTGCTCTTGAAATTCAAAGAGCTTTAAGGCGGAAGCTTTTTTAATTATTAATTTTTTCTTTGCGTTCATAGAATTTTTTCTAACTGTCTCTTGGCTATGTTTTTTTTTTCTTTTTACTTGCGTTCCTTGACACTTTTTCAACTTTCTATTTGCTTTTTTATGAAAAAAGTCTCAAAACGCTCTTAAAATTACAGAAGTGCGTTTATACACTTGAGTACAATTCAAACTCATCTGCTTAAGATCGGGTGAATTGCGCTCTCCAATTGCGAACGCGCAGATGGCAAGAATTATTGTGAAAACTCTCTATTTGTACAGTTTTCGTAAAATAGGGTTAATTTTATCGAAAAAAGGAGTTAATCTTTATTGAAATTTAAAGGGCTCTAAACGTATCTTTGTTGTTCTTCGGAAGCTCAAAATTTTTCAATTGACTGGAGTTTTCTTTTTCAACCGGAATTTGATTTGGAATGAAAAAAGGAATTTAATCACAAGTTCTAGTCAATTTTATTTATGCAATTTTATTTTTTTCACTATTTGTTCGTAAGTTCGAATACTTCGAAGTTTTGAAGAATATTTATTGTTACGACTTTCGATACAAAAGTAACGGAATATTTGTGCTCGGGTGGGTTTTTTTTCTTCAGACAAATTTCGACTTTTTAACTAGCCATTTTTTACGGAATTTTTTTATACCATTCAAAAAGTATTGTTGCCCTGAGCTTAAATTTCGCCTGTGATTTTTTCTGGTAAAGTTATGGGGGTTTAAAGATTGCCATTTTGGCCAATTTGTGACAATTAACGCGCGATGTGTTTCGCGCTATTAACGCGTAAGCGGAGATTTAATCCGTCCTAGGAATTGTTCCAAATTGGTTGAAAGAAGCTTATTTGCCATAATTGATTGGTTACAAAGAGCTAAATCTATTCTTTTGTACTCTATATGACGTGTAGGGGGATGATTTCTGCAAAAAATCTCAAATTTTAGAGAAAAAAAATTTCATTTTGTTTTATTACTTTTAATTTTCTTGATGTTATTACTGCTCATGAAACCTCAAAAGGCAGTCGGAACATTAAGGGCTTCTCCCTGATACGAGCAGCCTTGTTATTATTTTAAATTATGATTGTCTTTTTTTGTTAGTTTGAATATCTAACTAATCAAGATCTAGCTGCTCAAACTTGATTTTCCAACTGGAGCTGAAATGCCGCTTTTTTTTTCGATATAAGTAAAATGACTTTCAAGCTGGGCTTCGCGTTAAGCTTCAAAATAAATTTGTTTTCCAGATTTGGGTTAAAAACGTTTTAAAATGGTACGATTAAAATTTTTGCCAGTCAAAAGGTCTCTCTGGAAGTGAAAAAAAAGGAAATTACGGAATTGTGATGTTGATTCTCGTTTGCTGGTATATCATTTTGATTTTCGTTTTAGTCGTGATTTGTAACATTCCGACCATTTGAACTTAAAGGTTATTTTCAAATTTGTGAACAATTTGAAAATATGTTTTTAGTGAAATCAAAGAATTCGTTTTAATTTTTGAAATCTCCAGTGAATTAAAAAAATATATCTGTTGATTCAGTTTTTTCAAATTGAGTGATTTATTGAGTTTATTATTAAACAGAGTTTCAACCAAGTTTTTTCAAGAAACATGTCAAATCTCGCGTTGGGGGCGTTCAACAGTGCTGAAGTACAACAGTGCCGAAAAAGGCGGGAAAATTTCAGAATAATTTACACGCATTTTCTAAAGAGCGGGAAATTACTGGCGCTAATTATCAAAGAAAATCACTCCAATTTTGGAGCCAATATGTCCGCAACTGCAAATTAAACAATTATTTTGGCGTCAAAACGTGTAAGCTGCAAATTTTCTCGCTCAAAATCTTTCAGTTTTACTTAAGATTGTAAACTATTGCTGTTTAATTTTTGATTGCCGCACATAATATGTTGAAATTTGTTCAAATTTTCGGCACTGTTGAACAAAGTTTTCATTTTCGGCAGTGTTGAACAAAGTTTTCATTTTCGGCACTGTTGTACTGCCCCCTCGCGTTTATTGACTCTTTTCCAAGTATCTGTTGGCTATTTTTATTTGTATTAACAAATGTATTGTAAGAAAAGTACACTTAGTTGGTAGATTCTGTGCTGATTGCAAAGCAAGTGGATGCTTTAATTCGATGCTTTAGGTATGAAGTACGGAAGTACATAGACAGGCATTTGGATAGAGTGATTCAGGAGACCCTTCAGCAAAATCAACATCATCAGACGACGAGCAAAAGTAAGGGGTTTAATTAAAGTTTACGTTTGGCTATTTTTTAATCGAAGTATATTACCGTTTTCTCCTCCCTTCCCTATAAAATCACAAGAATTATAAAAAACGAAATATTAAGTAAAGGTAACATTGTTTACCCTTGCGATAAGCAAGGGTATTGCAATCGGATACTAGACATTTTTTCCCGTGAACAATTTTATTCAGGACTTATCTAGACGTCTGGACTCATCTCTACCTTGTTTCATAATGTCTTAAAATTTCTTAGCGTTCCCGGCAAACTTAGCCTGGAGGTTACGAATCTGCCTGGGACGCCAATGCTCCTAGGGGTGATTCTGACCAGGACCTGTTATTTTTTTTTCAAACGGGAAATATTCTGTTTCAGATAAAATTGTCGGCCAATTATTTGTCTGCTTATCTGTTGTCGGCTTAGTTGTCACATCTCGGAATCGTTTTTGATTTGCTGCGCGAATTTTTCTTCACTTTTATTTTAGTGTATGATCTACGCCTACAATTTGTAATTTTACTTACCATGCCTTTGTTTTTCTTCCTTGTTTTTTTGTTTCGCTAAAACAAATTCCTCGGCCCAAATTATTTGGGCTTTTTTTTCATTGGGCAAATTACCTAATTTCGGGTTGTTTCAAGGGAAACTTAAGTTTCACGCTCCCATCGGCACTTTTCAGTTTGGTTTTTTGTTTACTAATCTGTTTGATGAAGTTTTTTGTTTTAAAAATTATTTGCAAATTTATTGGAAAATTTTATAGTTTTTCTCAGAAACTTCTACTGATTTTCCAAAAATGTGTAGCCATTGAAAGACCGCCCTCTTCCCTGTGTGCCTGTGTACTCTTCTATGGTCTTTTTCTTGACGCCTCTGTTTACGGCCTACAAAAATTGGGGGGTTCTTTGACCCATATTTTGATTTTTTTTAATTTTTGAAAAGCTCCACTGCATTAGTGGTAACGCCTAAATTATTTTCACACGTTAAGTTATGGGCCTCGGAATAGTCATGTTTTTGATTTTTGACCGTTTTATGAATATTTTCGACTTATCTCGAAAACTAATTTCTCAAATCTGATATTGTGGTTTCAGTGGAGATAATAGGCAATGGGAAGCTCCTCTGCATTAGTTTACATCACAAAAGGTTCTAGACAAGAAGTTATCGCACTAGGAAATGTCAAATTTTTTGAATGATTTTTTGACTGATTTTTCTTTTAATTTTGAATATTCTCAAAAACTACCCTGCCTTTTCTGAGATTTTGAGTTTAATCGAAACCACAGGTTTCGTAAATCCTTCTCCATTTTCTCTAGTTTTTTCTTACAGCTGTGATTCTTGGAAATGTCAAATTTTTGATTTGCTGACTGTTTTTTTGGACTTTTCTCACTAACTATCCTGCCAAATTTGATATCATAGGTGTTATCGATTGATCAGGATTATGGTCTTCAAACAAAGCAAATTTTTCAAACTTTGACAGATTTTTTGGAAACTTATTGACTTTACACATAACCTGATTTTTACGGAAAAACTTTTTGAACTTTGGAAAGTCTTTGACCGTTATTTAGAATTTTTAACCGTTTTATAGAAATTTTTTGAGTTTTCTTAAATTTACACAATCAAATCTGAGATGAAAAAGTCAATTAAACCGATTCCAATGATTGATCCTGCAGAAGCCGAGACTCCTTAATTTTTTATGAGATAAATTTTTTTGATTGATTATCTCCTTGGGAAGATTGATTCCTTTGGAAAACTGATTATCTCAAATTTTTTCAGCTTTTCTGACTATTTTAGTAGTGAAACAATTAAAGTTATAGGCAAAGTCTCATTTTTTTAATCACTTTTTTTGTGCCGCAGCAAACTCATTCTTCATTAAATACGTACCTTTAGCTTTATGGGAGGGTTCTCATGCTGGAGGGACTGAATGCTGGAAAAATTTCAACTAAACAAAATCGCTAAGCGTTCCTATTTGCTAAAAGCCTTTCTCACAAAATCGAAGTCTATATTAACGCAAAATCATAATGTAATAAATATACTAGATGCAGATATAATAGGTGCAGGTATAATAAATTTAGTTTTCTGTTTTTCCATTTTTCCTAAATCGGTATCCTAGAAATAGTTAAATTGTTCCAATCCGCCGTCGATCCGGCATCATTTTCATTTATCTGCTGTTTATCTAATCGGTCAATATTAACACTAATGGCCTGGATTTATTTGCTTTCTTTGAGATTTCCGCGATTTCCCTGAGATTTTTGAATACTCAATTCTGATTGGCTGAAAATAAGCCAAATTAAATTTGAAGCATTCGGTCCCTCCAGCATGAGGGACGCCGCTCTAGCTTTAGCTGGGCCCCTCTTTAATTTTTATCGAGACATACGAAAATTTTGTGCTACTTGGGCAGGTCGCTTATTATTGCTTATGGTTTTTCTCATAACAGGTCGCAAAAATTCGAGTGTGAACAAAGCGAGGCGGACCGGAACTGGTTCAAGGTCCAGTAGAGACAAAGATAGAGGAGGAAGAGACTTGGTGGAAGATCTGTCTCTTTACTCAATGGACAATGGACCTAATTTGAGACCACAAGTAGATGTACCCGCTCTAAATTTGAGGTGAGATTGAAAAGTCTCTGGAATTTTCTGCTGTCGTATAAGGGTTAATAAGCGCTAGTCATCCTTGAGCTGATAAAACGGGGAACATTTTTTTTTGAAGTTGTAGGTCAAAAGTTGACTAAACTCAATTTCTAATTACGCCATTTTTGAAAATCACATCTGGTTTCCTTGAAATGATATATTGGACGTTTCTACGTTCAAACGAATTTAATTTTTTTTGCAAATTAAGGAAAAATGATTTGTTTCGAACAAATACCAGCATATTCAACACAATTTTTGCAAATTTATGTTCTAAACTTTGATTAATTCGTGTGGAAAGCTTAATTCGAATTTCAGGAATACATCAAGCGAAGATTCTGAGGAAAACTGGAAAAACAGAACCTCGCTTACATCCCAATGGAACACTAGATCATCCAACTCCAACTCAACTCCCCTGCCTAAAAACGAGAGATCAGATACGACTATGAATACTCTTCACAAATCAAACCCGGCTCTGTTTTCGCCCATTTATGAATCGATCTCAATTGAAACCCAAGACGAACCCTCGGCTACTGCATCTCCAAAAATAGCTTTCTTGACTGCGCAGAAAGTGTACTATGATCCCCAGTCGCCACCCACAGCTGATAAACTGAAGTTGCTGAAAGTTAAAGGTGAAGGTCGCGAGCAAAATGCGACTGCGGAGATTTTCAAGCGACAGAAGAAACTTTGCAAGACTATTTGTAAAGTTGTTTCAAGGTAATGAAGGTTATTTTTTTTTCAAAATTAGAGAGCTTTGTTAATTTTTGACATTTGCCAAAGTTCATTTTACAAAATAGAGCAAATTCAAGAATGGTGCAACGTAAATTGAGGCAAGAAAGGAGTGATTTTTAGGGTCAGGTTGTGAATAGGTCTAGCTATCTTAAAACTCCCCTTTATTACTGAAATTTTGGCTAGAAATGTGAACATTAATCTAAAAGTAAAATTTACATTCATCTTTGCCTTTTATAGGTCCAAAAGTGCGACACGATCTCGAGACGTTGAGCCGCCTGTTCAACCACCAGACGAACCGGTGAAGCAGAAACCAGTTAAGAAGCGAACACCGAGGTCAAGTAGCTCAGACGAAGAAATGATTCGAGCAGCCAGGATGTCGGGCGAGAGACTAAAAATAGCTCAAAAGTTGGCATCTAATTTGTACGAGAGTTCGAAAAGTCAAGATGACACTAGCAATGGAAAATGTGACGGCAGGAACAATAATTCGAAAAACAGAGGAGTCACTAAAAGCGATAACAAGAGTATAAAAGTGACCTTGAGAATACCACTTGAACAAATCAAGTTTTTTGAAGTCTATTGAAAAGTCCTATTTGGAACCAACGTCGGATTTAAGTACCAAGTACATACTAAACGCAATTTTACCGCGTTTTGATGCATATGATGAAAATGATTTTGTTTTTCCAAAACTTAGCTCAATTGTGCATAATATTTTGGGAAAATAACTTAAAAGTGTTTCGAGAGGTGATTCAAAATCATGAACTGAATCAATTCTCAACAAAATTTGGATTTAAAAAATCTCTATCATTGAACTAAAACAATATAAATATTCCTTCATCTGGCATTAACAGAAACCCAGAACACTTGTTTTTAAAATATCCTGAAAAACTTAAAATAGAACCTCAAATTTCCAAAAGCGAGTCTTTAATATTAAATTGATAGTGGTATACACAAGATCCGTATCTCAGCGTCGGTAGATGAAAATCTTTCAACTTTTTCGGTCACCCAAATGTCAAAACCAACTGAAACCTTGAACGACTATTCGGAACCCTTTTGCAAGTCCGAATCAGCTGCACTTAAAGACGGAAACCCCGGTCTTGCGAAAACGCCAGTATTCGAGCCTGAAATTACTCCGGAATCGAACAAAAACCGAACAAGCTTCGAGTCGATTCTACCTCCAAACCCGCAGACACCTTCGTTCTTATACGACTTGTCAACTACGACTTCGTTTTCGGAAAACTCATTTGGTAATTCTGGAAACGGAACTTTTGATTCGGCGAAGAATTTTCAGTCAAGTCCTCTTCAAGCTGCAGACGAGCTTGAATTGATGTCTCACTTCGAGAAATTCTACATCGAAGATATTGCTGAGAAAGTATCGAGTTTAAATTACGAGTTGGCGAAACGAAGCGAGACTGTAGACTCTGAATTTATTTCGGCTAACGATGTCGGAAACTATTATTCGGAAATCAATTCGGATTTTCCGCTGAAAAACCGAACCGATTTCGACTCTTTTATAAACGAGGCTAAAAAGAGTTCAGATTCGCTCACGATTGAAATGAGTCCGAGTACAGAAGAAGTGGAATATTTCATCAACTTCGGGGAACATGTTTTGTTTCAGCACTTCGAGATGAACAAATTCAGAGAAGTTGCAACTTGTGATTTTATTCTAGAAAAAGTGCAGTTATGCGTGTGGCATCAGCCGTCAATGTTGTTGACGAAATTTTCATCGACTTACGTCACCAATTTTGACTTCAATGTTGAAAACACAAATAGCAAGAGTGCTAAAGGAGAGGATACAACGTTGAGTGAAAGAAATGTTGGGCAATTGCGAACGTCAATTGAAAAGAAAACATCAGTGATTCGTCCTGACAATTCAAGTATGACAATCTGTTAAATAAATTTTTTTTATACTTGGTGGTAAGTTTTGCTGATACTGTGGATATACAATCGGTTGACGTGGTTTTAAATTTTAAAAAAGCTTTGGCTGTTTTCGTTTTCCCCATATCTGATTTTTCCTAACTAAGAAAGCAACTCAGAAAACCTTTGCTCACCTTGTAAGGTTGTAATGAAATTAAGCGTGTAAAAATTACAATAACCTAAAAAATACCATCACCGTAAAATTGAGGTTATGTAGTGTGGGAGAGGGGAGTCTGTTTGCCGTGCTTAGTTTTTTTTTATCTGACGCCGTTATTTGGTTGTTTGCTAAGATCTTTTCAACTACCATTCAATCGCCAAAAATTGTCGATCATAAATTGCTCTTGAAATTCACAGACCCGAAAAGCCATATATTTGTTACTTTGAAATTATAAAGTTTTTTCAAAAAACAAGTCTTTTTTCTATTTTCTTGCGGCCATTGGCTTTTTTCCAACTGACTGTTGGCTATGTTTATTACGAGTCAATGTTTTTGGAATTTAAGTTCCTTCTTCAGAAAGTATGTACAAGGATTTTTTTCCGAATATTTTGAGATTCATTCCTAATTGCGCTGTTGAATGGCGAAGACGGGATGAGATGATAAGATATTTCCTAGTTTGTTCGATTTTATATTTTTCACACTATTAATGACTTGTATTTTTATACATCAAGTTTCTTTTCTTCTAGTCAGTCGCACTTTGACCCTTGACCCCTCTGTGCTCTCGACATGTGGAAGAATGATCCCAGAAGTGGACATTGACTTCGAATCCTTCTCAGACTCCAGTGGGGACTGCATGCAGAGAGGCGTGACCAAATACAACCCTGTGAAAGCCCAGGAGGCCATACAAAAGTTATTGGATGAATTGCCTCTAGATTGCAGCACTCCGAAGAGCAAGGTTTCTGTAACTGTTTCTAAAATGGGCGAATGTGTGCCTCAAAGTAGCTCTTTTTCCTTCCTCTCATATAAGTTTTAGTTTTATTGTTTTACATCACGTTATTACATTGTTAGGTAATAGCCTAATCTGTCAGTTCTCCGATTTTTATAATCCGTTTTTGATCGCTAGGTTGTCTTAGTTTTGTCACAACTAAAATTTGAACAGAAAATGTGTTAGACTCTCTCTTTTGAACCGACCAACCCTATACTAATTAAAAGTTTATTGTTATCGAATTTTAAGGTTCACATTTCAGTGACTAGAATGTAAATTATAGTAAATCTTACTCTTTCAAGGTCTAAAGAACAATGAGCCTTTACTTCCTTCTGGTTTTTGCAGGCGTCTCTTCTGAAGGAGATAGACAGTTGTTCAGGCGACCAGGCCAGTGTAAGATCGATCTCTTCTGCAGCCGCGCAGAGGTCACCCAAGGTCATTCAGGTGCAGAACGCCGTCTTTCAGGTCAGTTGAAATATCACATCAGTTTAATAGAAATTATGTGTTGCGCAATCTCTTCGCCCTTGAAGTGTTGCTTAAAAGTCTTATATGTTTGGTTAATCATGAAAATATACAAATATAAATTGGCTATTCTTTTAAGTAAACGAATAGTAGGATCCCTTTTTACTATTCACATTCCCATGGTACCTAGTAACGAGTCTTCGCCCTATAAGGAGATAATTCAATCCTTAAGCATATTTAATTTTTGTACCTAGAAACGAATTTCTCAAACACCTTTTGCAATTCAAGAAAACAGTAAACACTTAAAGAGAAATTAAAGAAATGATTAGTTTTATGTCGGTTTAGAATTACTGGGGCAGTTTTGACGGTTTTTTTTAATAAAGGATTTGGGCGTGGTTTCTAACTAACTCAAAAAACTCTTGTTGTCTGATCATTTCAGGCGGAGAAGCCATTGTCCAATGGCAGTGCGAGTTTTGACTTTGACGTCAATTCTAACTCGATTTGCATGGAAGTGCCTTCGAAGCAGCCTGTCAATTGGTAAGAGTTTAGCCACCGATTTTGATATTCTTACTCTTTTACCATTCTTTCTCGCTTCATAACCCTTCAGCGTTGAATTTTGGATGCACTGAATTGTATCCCCTATCTTGTTGTCACGTATACAGGTAGGCTGAGAAGCGTATCGGTTGCCGTGAACTTTTTTTCTTTTGCAATTAAAATAGAAGTTATTGTTTGTTTTTATATGAATTACCGAGCCCTGAGTTGAATTGATACAAACTACATTAACCGAATCCCCTCAAACCGCTCCTTGTTCTTTGTGATGACGATATTTATTCTTCTTTTCAGTTGTGTAGATCCTCCCGTGGTGGTCAAGAAAGTTCCTTGTGGCAAAATAGTTGAAGAGGACAATGAGAACGAGGAAGAAGAAGTTGAGGATGGGAAGGATGAATGTACCTTTGACAAGACTTACAGTGACGACGACTGGGATGACTTCCAGTCTTTTGACTCCTCCAGTAGTGACAGTGAATTCATATCCCCACGGTAAATTAACGAGGTTCATGTAATTTTTTATAGCGTGAGTGGGAATTGAAAACATCTGAAAAAGTTTCAAAATTTTTCTTTAGCTAGAAATTTTAAATTTAATTCATGTTTCTGATAATTTTTATTGTGTTCATGAAATGACTTTTCTCTGTTTAATATTCAGTGTCTAGAAATGAATATTTTCATCGTGAATTTTTTCTAGCAATTCAATGGTTGGTAACAGTTTATGCATTGTTGTCAAGCACTTTTTTAAGCAATTTGAAGTTTGAGTGAAAACGCTGGCTAGGACCTGTTTCTACGCATCCCTCCCCTTTAAGTATATCATGTTAACAAGAATTTCGATGCTACTTAAAATTGTAAGCGAAAAAGTATTTTCATTCGTGAAACTTTCTAAGATTCAAAAATTGAAGCAAAGTTTTTTTAGATCGCATCAGAGCTCAAGGAAACCATCCATTACCGCAGTTACAACAAACTCAAACACCAATCTGAACGATGCAAACGATAATAAAGTAGCAAAAACTTACGCAGTGGAACCCGACGCAACTGTAGACACCAAATCGTTCAAGGATCAATTCAACAAATTACCAAGAAACGAAACATTTTTATTCAACAAACAAGATTCGAAAATGGACGTTTTAATTTCAGTCGAATCGGCTGATGAACGCAAGACGTTTTCGCTCAAAACCGCTGAAGCAGATTCAGAATCGGAACCAACCGAAGACAACAAAAAGTTCGATTCGTTGAGATCTTTCGACGGTTCCGAATCGCAGAAGTCGACCGAAGATTTGGTTATAAACCACGACGGCCCGAAACTGTCCCCAGCGTTTAGCATAAATGTCACGGAGCCAACTCCCACAACGATTGTCAAAGTTTCGCCCGCGTCCGCTAATAAAATATCCTCAGCTCCGAAACCATCCGGAGGGGGTTCCCACCGAGTCAGACAAGATTCGTTGTCGGAAATCACGAAGATCAAAGGTGACTACGAGTGTTTAAAGCAAGCTCTGGAGGGCGTTGTTTCTCAGGAGGCGTCATTTAATGCTTCGTTGGACGAAAAAATAGCATCAATGCCCGAAAGAGCCACTCGGAAAATAACTCCGAAGCGACTGACTATGTCTGATTATATTGACAGGTCAGGTATTTAATTTACTTCTTTATAAGGGCAATGCATCCATTTTTCAGTGTTTCCGGCAGTAAAATTTTTTCATCTCAAGCTGAAAAATTACCGATTTTGTTCCGGCCATTTTACAAGCTATAGCCTCGCCGATAATTTTTTCAAGCAATTTTATGTATCATAACGAAAGCTCGTTGTAGATAGTGTCATAAGTTTTACCTGCCCATTTTAAGTGTAAAAGAACGCATGATTTTCACTTATATATGTCTTGATGATTTCTGTTTGTTTTCAGAAAATTTATTCATGCTCTAGTCTGATTTTTTTGCGGTTTAATTTCTTTTCAAGTTCACTTCATTTCCAAATGGATATACTTTGCGAGATTTCGGTAATGCAAAATTCATCGCAATTTGGTTTAATACATTCTAATTTATTACATACAAAGTTAGTGAGGTTGCCATTAGTTTATTACCTTCCAAATTGTTACATGCAAAATTCAAGTTTTTGTGCCTTAAGCTGAATTTTTGCGGCTTACTCGCTTGTGTTCATATTTTGCCTCTGTGAAAATGAAGGCAAAGTCAACTAGCGAACGGCAAAAAAGAAAAGATCGCGAGAAACGCGAATGGCGACCGTTTGCAAAAATGGACTTAAGTTTTCTAAGTTTCCCAGTGGAATGAAAAATTACGTGTTGACTTAGTTTTTTCAAAGAAGGTTAATTTTATCAAAAAAAAAATCAATCATTGATTGTTCTTGGACTTCAAAGAGGGGCCAGGCAATACATTTTTTCTCTGAATTTCGAAAGTTTTTTTTAAAAAAAAACAAGTCAGTATTTTTTTCGGCCGTCTGTCGGCACCAGTGATAGAAAAATTTTAAGAATCGGGTATTTCACTTTTAAACTTATTGAAAACAGTTTTTTTTCTGTTTCTTTGAAATTATTTTGGTTTTCTTGTTTGCTAGCTTGGTTGTATGGCAAGTGATGTGAAGCTCCGCTCCGCCTCTGCGTACAAATGTTGCAAAGATTTTGATAACAAATCAGTGTCAAAATTTTAAAATAAATTTCGAATCAATAGTTGTCTTTTGAGCTCAGCTTAAGTCTCTAGGCATCAAGACAACGTGCATTTCTGATCTCTTCATTGACAATTTTCAATCTCTAAGGTTGAAGAGTTTGTTTTATAGGCAATTTTTTCGCTGTAATTTTGCTTTCATTTTTGTTAAGTGTCATTGACCAAAATGAGACAATTGCCTAATTTATGTGATTTTTTGTTTTTAAGTAAATTTTCAAAATTAGTTTTTCGCGATATTGACTTTTGATTTCTTTTTAAGTTCAGTTCATTTCCTTTGTTACCAGGAAGGCAAACTCCATTATCGAACAGCAAAAATGTAAGGGTCATAAAAAACGTGATCGATTTCTAGTTTGGAAAGTGGAATTAATTTTCAGATTTCCCAGCGAAACAAAAATTGTAACTATTGAACCAGTTTTCTCCAATTGGGTTAATTTTCTCAAAAAAATTGACGGTCTCAATTGTTCTAAAAATTAAAAGAGCTTTAAGGGCATCTATTTTTTTTGTCTACTCTCGCTCATTGGTTCTTTTCCAACTGTCTGTTGGCTATGTTTGTTTTAGAGGTTTGAATTTCATTTTTGTTTTAAGTGGACTTCAAACTCATTTGGTAGACACAAAGCTTTATAATCTACGATAACGAAAATGCAAATGGCGCAAAAATACGCGGTTGCTTTTAATTTCTAAAAAGAGCTTGAGCTTTCAGAATTCGCAGCCTGTGAATTTCGAAATTCGAATTTGTCTTTTTTGCTATTGATGTGATGATTTGCTTCTCAATGTGAACAATCTGAACAAAAATTGTTTTTGTTCCGATCATTTGAAAAATAGGGAGGAACTTTGTATGCGGGTGTGTTTTAGTTTTTTGCTTTTTGTTTTCCACGCAAAATCAGTTATCACAAATAATGGTCGAACTGGGTTGAGTTATATATCATATTGAAGTCCTTTCAGTCGTGATTCGAACCACGTTAAAAATTTTCCAAAAGTTTTCCCAGTGTCGAGAAAAACCGGTTTGAGTTTTTGATTTTCGTCTAATTTCGAAGTAATATAATGTGAGCGTGTAGGCTTACAATAGCTTATTTAAGCTTACTTTAAGCCGTGAAAACTTACTTGAATTCAAATAAAATAGTTTTTAGAGTTTTATAGCGTTTTAGAAAAAAATTTTACTTATTTTTAAACTTTTTTTTACAATTTTTTTTCGTTTTTCCATTCAATGTTCTTCAAAAACTATTTTCCGATTGGCCTTTTTTACTATGATTGTCAAATATGCCTACGTTTTTTTTCGTTCTGAACTTTTTATCACACCATGCGGAAAAAACAACACTAATTTGAAAAAAAAAATGTTTTTGTATTTTTCTAAGACTGTGGTCGGAACCATCTTGTGCTACTTGCACAGTAACCGGCTATCCTTGTTTAAATATGGCAATCCTTTAGCATAGGAAAGGTTGTAAAATAGGTTATGTACAAATCATATCATAATTTTATGTCTAAATGATGTCTTCATTATTTTTTGTGCATGTTTAGGTTGACGTCTTCCAATACGAGTGTTGGCTTCAAAGTAGCTGAGCCCCTCTGTGATTCATCAGGTGACAAAACTGACAACTCTTTCCAGAGTAATGCTTTGAATTTGTTGACCACAGAGGCACTAGAGAGAGCGGCTATAAAACTGAAGAACTTAAAAGCAGCTGCGAAAACGGAATCCAAGGCAAGAAATTACTAATATATTTTTTGAAAATTTGTTTTTCTGTATAAATATGACCCACTCACTCCCCTTCCTCCAACGATAAAATATATCTATGAACCAAAGGGGAATCTCTTGTGCCAGTGAGAACAAATGCCCGAGCATCATGTTTTGGAATTCAGTATTCAAAGTTTTGAGCTCAATAAGTTTGGAATTCGGTCTGTTTTGGGCAGCTCAAAGCACGCTATTTGGTTTGAAATCTCTGAGTTTTCGGTCATTCTGTCATGGGATTGACCTTCAAATTAGAGTTTCTGTCAGTATGGGTAGTGTGTCTATATGACGCAAAGTATGTGAAACAGGTGGTGCTAAACAGTGGTGAGATAATCAGAAATATCCTATTTATATTGACCTTGAAAGCAAGCATGAAGAAAAGGTAGAAAACGTTTGAGTTGATATAATCGCTTTTAATTAATAATATCACTCAGGAACAGCCATTTTTTAATGCTTAGCAAATGACAGGTACTAAAAGATAAGAAATTTTGACCAGGTTGCTTCAATCAAAGCAAAAATTGAATCTGCAGCTACTAGTGAACCTAAAAAAGATTTCAAGGTGACTCATGTGGCGAGGACAGGAGTGATTGACAGGTGTTCTAAGAAAGTCCCAAATGAGCATGACAATTGGCACAGGGAGCTGCGAGAGGATCGATCTCAAGATAGATTGCCACTATTTTCTTTCGTAATTGATCGGCGAAGATTTAGATTTTGAATCAGTTTCGTAAGTTACAATTGCGATGATACTTTTCTGCAAATTATTAGTTCTACAATTTTAATTTTGTACGAACAATTCGGCTAAATTTTTTTCGATTTTTTGAGTGGTCTAATCTTCTAGCACGGTGTTCTATTCAATGAAAAATGACTACTTTTTTAAAAAATTTTCTGAGTGTGAGTCTAAAATTATTAAGTTGATGACAAAAGTGGAAGTCTGTGACTTAGTAGGACCCCCACTTCTGTCTGCCGACGTCAATATCCCGAATGAGTCTGAAGGAGTTCGAGGAGCGACGAAGACTCTTCGAACACTCCTTCAAGGACTCCCGTCAGGACTCCCTACATCATGCAGCACAACCACAGATGCTGATCCCAGGTGATCACAATCACTACTTTCATCTACTGTCTCTAAACAACAAGCATTTTTAACTAGCAGGGTCTCTTGGCGTAATAACGCTTTCCAACTATTTAAATCGAAGCATGTAGCTGGCTTTTTTAAGGACAGTTGGAATATGTAAAAGTCATAATCGTCCTCCGCATTTTCAGGAGCGTCGAAAACACAAGGGACCAAATCCGAGTTGCAGGCTTTGCAGACGAGAATTGGAAAAATTCCGGCGAGACAATCAGGTAAAATAGTTTTTCATCCGGTCCCCAATTACTAAAAAAAAAATCAGTCAAGAAAATTGATTCCGGGTCAAGTCTTTCAATAGATAAATCAAGGAACTCTTAATTGAATCTACACCCTAGATCTATCCATGTCGTGTCCACGTTCGTTTCTCATATAACAATGATGTATTTATACTGGCATGTTGAAAAGCCAAACATTTGACGCGTGTTTTAGTTCCGACAAGATCTGGCGGCATCAGCAATTACTACTTGCAGAGACAGAAAGCGACTATGAGCGGCAGCAAGCCAAAAAGTTCGTCACTTTCTCAGACCAGCTCAGTTGCTGATTGTCTGAACTGGGGATTCTAAAGACATTTTGATGCAGATATTTTTTGTTCAAAGGAAGCTTTGGTTTTACGAAACAAAAGATATAATAAATATAGCTGCAAATAGATATTTTTTGTATCAATGATGTTTTTGAAAGGGCTATTTAAAAATTTTGCTGCGAGCAAGCGGTTTGAAACTACACCATATGACTTCAGTGAAGTTTTTGACATGCCTGTTTAAAACTTAATGAACGAAATAACGACACGTATTTAGGTCGTATTTTTTCGTTTCAGGAAAGTCTTAATCTTAGATTTTGATCAGGCTCAAATTTAATATTCCGCGTTTTGACTTGTGATTTTTGTTCAATTTCAATTCATTTGCTACAAAGAGGTCAAAGTAAGTTCCTTAATTACATAAGTCAAAATGGCGCAAAAAACGTGAAGGAATTTAGTTTCCAAGTGGATTTTAATTTTTTACAGTGGATTTCACAGTGGAATAGGAAGTTTGAAAACATTTTTCAGTTGGCTGTTTTAAAAAGTTTCGCTGCGAGCAGGGTTCGAACCTACGCGGGAAGATCCCATTGGATTTCAAGTCCAACGCCTTAACCACTCGGCCATCGCAGCTGAGATTTTATGTCTTGATTAAAATCAGATTTGGTTTCGACTAAATTTAAGCCGGTTAGCATAGATGCATTGGTGCAACATATTGAATTTAAGGGAACCAAAAACATTGAAATAAAATTGACAATGAAAGAACTCTTGATGGATGAAACCATTTTAAACGAAAAATCAAGGACTAATTTAAGGCTGAAATCGAACCGCAGTATGATTCCATTGGGTTACTTTCCTACGCCATAATTAATATGGGATTGCAGTTATGGAAACCCTTTTCATTTTTTTAATCACCAGCCAAATTCAAAAGATTATTATGCAGCAATCTAAAGTGACCGCATTGGATCTGGAAGTACTATGCAATTTGGTTTTATTTTTCGATTGCAAAAAAAAAATAATCGTTTTTGAAAGATACATAATACATTAGAAATTAAATCATGGATGCGAGTTGTCGGAGTCATGTTGTTGACACAAATTGTTTTATTTCTAGATAACAATGAATGTAAAAACTGGAGAAATCGATTGTCTTTTGAGCTGAGCGTGTGTCCCTTTCTTGAAAACTTGTGAATAGTAAATCCTCATCTATATCATTGGGTTTCATTTCCAAACATTGATAATTTCCACAATGAATTTATTCAACCGAAAAAAGCCAGAGGAGATTGTTCGAGAATGGGACAGGGCTCTTAATCGAGAGCAGAGGAAAATAGATCGAGAGCTGCAACAATCAAAGCGGCAAGTTCAGAAAATGGAGGCGGATTGCAAAAAGATGGCCAAGAAAAATCAAGTTGACGCTGCAAAAGTCCTCGCAAGACAGGTATCCTGGTTGATATTTGGGCGAGTTTTTTCTTAATAATTGTTTCAAGTCTTAGCAGAATGTCTCCGATTTTTTTTTACGAGTTCCGAACTTTTTTAATAGTTTTTTTTCACCGCTCTAGAATTTCGCTGCATTTGTGACAATGAAAACGTTTTTATTTATCGTCACGCTCATTTTTTGTACGGCCGGTCGACTTTTGACGTCTTCTGAAACTCAGAATTCGAACTCAGCTCCTACTTGTTTCAATAAATTTTAAACCAAAGAAGGATAGCCGGTTACTGCAAAGTAGCACAGAATGTTCCGACCATAGTGTTGAAAAAAAACACTAAAAGTTTCTTCAAATTAGTATCGTTTTGTGATAAAAAATCTGAACGAAAAAATTAGAACTTAAGCATATTCGACAGACATAGTTGGTAAAATCAGCAATTTGAACAACGGTTTTTCTTGAAAAATGACTAAAAAAACCAAAAAGTTACAAATTTTTTTTGCAGTTTTTGTTTTTGATTCCCAAAATGGCGCTAAAAAACTTCAAAATATAACCGTCGAGAAATGAGAATAAAAATTATAAATTTGTTCTTGTTTTTTTTGACACTGGGACAATTTTTTGAAAATATTTTGAAACTGTTTGAATCAAGGCTGAAAGGGTTTTTATATGATATATCACTGGACCAATTCCGATGATATTTTGAGTAGAAAAAAAACAAAAAACTAAAACGCACCAGAATTCAACGTTTCTCCCATTTTCAATGGCCACAACAACAAGGATAGCCGTTTGCTGTGCAAGTAGCACAGAATATTCCAACCACAAACTTTTAAATTATAAATAAATTCAATAAGAACAAGATAGAAATTCAGTCTAAAATATCAGTCTTAAAGGTAATCTTTAGTCGGGTAGACGAACAAAATCAGACCCGTTTTGACACTGAGACAACTTCTTCGCTTTTGCAATCTTAGTCGCAAACAATATAATTTTCTTGTGATAACACGCTTAACCTTGGACGAGCTTTCTGTGAGGTAGTTGAAATTGAGGAAAAAACATACCGATCACGTAGCTCCTTCCCACTTCTAGAAGTGGTCGGAATAATATTTCTTGTTATTGGAAGAGATTTTGTATGATAAATTTTGTGCTAATGCATCCTAATAAAAATTTAAAATGTCAACAGAAATACCTGTTACCAAAACTTATCCCGATTTTTTTCCTGTTAGCAAAACTTATACTGATGTATTCTGACATTCTCGCGTGGGAGAAGATAGCTCAATAGGTACTTGAGGCATGTTTCTTACCACTTAAAAATCGTTTGGATAATCTGAAATCATGAGCTAGACTCTCCAATGCTTGTTGAATACCGAAATTCGCAATATGAAAACTTACAAATTATTTCCCAGTGAAAACAAATGCCTATAAGTGATGCATATGAACCCAAATTTTGTCTCAAGCGAAGAAAAAAATGCTATTACGTACATTTTTATGGTGCAGCGGATAAAAGTTGCAGGTATTCAGATAAAAAGTAACAGCACCAACCCTGGTAACTTGCTTTCCTCGAATCAATGATCGCCCAAACAATAAAAAACGGAAAAAAACTTAAAAAACGTCATTTTTTTCTTTTTCAAAGAGTTTTCTCGACACTCATATAAAAAACTTCAGTTTCAAATTGATAGCGTGTTATATTCGCATCAACCATCTGCTTGAGTTTGAAAAGGCCTTTTTATGCGTTTTGCTATTTTTGCTTGGGTGGATAGCTCAAGTGGTCATTACAGGATGGTGGGTATAGATTGCTCCGATTGACCAGACAGTGCTTTAGCTCAAGTATGGTTTATAGATACCCCAAGCACCCCTTGACAATAGGTACAAAAGGAGCGTTCTTTTTAGTTGAAAGTTCGTCTATGCTTCATCGTTCAATTAGCTCTCATAGCTGTGCAGATTTTGTTACGATGTACCATCGGGGAATTGCTAAGGAGCTCCTACAGTTTTTAATGGTAATATATCTATTTTTATCTTCAGGTCATCCAAGGTCGCAAAGGAATGAACAGACTCCACCAGACTAAAGCGAACATCAATTCAGTCCAACTAAATATGAAGCAGCAGATGGCTATGGCCAAAGTCAGTGGTGCATTCGAGAAGTCCACCCAAGTCATGAAAGCAATGTCGAAACTGGTCAGAGTCCCAGAAGTGATGAAAACTATGCAGGCAAGATTCGGCAACTTTTTTTCTATTTTTTATCATTATTTGCTACATTTAGTTAAGTGACAATCGTGTTTTTTTTAAATGGTTCAAGCTTTAATCAGATTTTTCACGGTCTGACTTTTGAATTCAATTCAACTTGAGGGGCGTCAATGGTTAAAGTTTCATAAAACTAGAATAACTACTACTTTCAAAAATGGATTTCAATGTTCAGAATTTATGTTCATTAGTTTCATCAAAAAATGTGCCAATCATTGAATATTCTGGAATTTCAGAGAGTTTAGATAATATATGTTTTTTAAGAGTCGATAAACGTAGTGCAGACTCATATATAAGGTCGCAATAATTTTTTTCAGGAAAAGTCTTAAAATTTGTTCAAGCTCAAATTTACTTTTTCGCGGTTTGACTTTTGATTTTTTGTAATTTCAGTTCATTTCCGTTGTTAAAAGGAAGGTAAAATCCACTATCAAACTGACAAAATTGTAAATAACACGAAAAACACGTGATCGACTTCTTATTTCTTAAATGGTATATAATTATCAGATTTCCCAGCAAAGCAAAAGTTTTTGTATTGATCCAGTTTTCTCAAATTGGGTTAATTCTTTAAAAAAAATGTCCATCAAAAATTATTTTTGAAATTCAAGAAACTTTAAGGCCAATTATTTTTCTCTTGGAAATTTGAAAGTTGAGGTTTCAAAAATAAGTCAGTGTTTTTTTTTTCTGTTTATTTTCGTTCATTGATTCTCTTTTTTAACTATCTGGTGGCTACTTTTTACATTCGAAAGTTAAAAAATGGCTTAAAGGTCTATTTTTTTTGGTCGCTTTCAAGCTCATAGACCTTTTTCCAATTGAAAACCAGCAGATAAAACCTGCTTTTGAAACAGTTATTTTGATTGCTCTCGGTAGTAAGATTTTTCTAAATCACCATTTTCTAAATAAGAACAATCATTCTTTTTTGGAATTCTGATTATGTGTGGCTAACACTGACGAATCTTTCAGTCTGAGTTAAGTTCTTTGAATACACTCAGTTTTTTACTTCTGCAAATCTTAAAAATTCTGTCTAAAAATTGTTTTTAAAATGATTTTTTGTTCACCTTGAATGCAGGAATTACAACGTGAAATGATGAAAAGTGGCGTGATCGAAGAAATGATGAATGACGCGTTAGATGACGCATTGGGCGATGAAGATTTGGAACAGGAAACAGACGACGAGGTCAACAAAGTTCTGGAAGAGATAATTTCGGGTCAACTGGACAAAATGCCCACCAATTCCTTACCCGCTCAACAGTCACTGGATGCGAATGTCGAAAGTGAAGAGGAAGACGAACAAGCTTTGCAAGAAAGACTCCAAAGTTTGAGAAGCTAATTACTTAACTATGTGTTTTATTATTAGTAGTAAAAGTAGTTGTGAAATTCTTTAGCCACCTTTCTTGTTGCGTGTAACAATGGTCAACTTAACATAAGTTATTATCTTCACATCTGCGAGTTCTGTAATAAGAATTTCGTGCTTAAGAAACTTCCCATACTGCTTATGCATTTAATCTGCAAATCGCTCTATTTTGGTTCTTCTTAGAAAATCTATCAAAATTATCAATTATTTCGGTCTCTGAATGTTTCATTCCTGACTCAGTTTTTGATTAGAACTTAACGAAATATTTTTACAATAGCTTTTTCGAAAAGAATTCCGCAATTTTATATCTTACTCCAGCTGCACCTGTTTATGATCAAATATATGAATTACACTGAATTTTTTTAAAAGGTCAAATTTGAAACCATTTTGATATGGTCCCTTTTCAAGTTATAACTATCATTTGATAAGAAATTAAATTATTATTTTTGCATTTTCTCAGAAAATTTCAAGGCGCTCGAAGATGCTTTAAAAATGGATGAGAAATAAAACTTAATTGAGTTTTGAGTAATTTTAAATCAAATGAAAAATTCAAAATTTGTAGAATTAAGTACATCACCTTATTTCTGATTATAAAAGAATTTATTGGATTTTCGCAATTGGTCAGTCAAACTCGGTGATCGGTCAATTAGCAGAATGGTGTAAGAGCAGAAAGGGCATAAGAGCAGAAAACAGACAAAAATTGAACTATACGTGCTTGAAAAAAAAACAAAGCAATTAGAAAGATCGTCAATATCTAATGAATTCTCTGCCACATTCAAGACATGCAACTCTTTCGTTTCTATTCAGTGACGGCATCTCAATAAGTAAAGAAAGATTAAATGGGAGATTTAAAAAGTACCAAATTTTTAGATAAGAACAGTTGAATTAAAGATCACTGCCACTTCCATATGAGTCAAAGTGTCTGGCGACATGTTCAGTCGTCAGGCAGTACTCACAATTACAACAGTGACCTTGTTTTTTGTTTTCCATATCATAAAATTGATATCTGAAAATATACTAGATACAAGGGTCCACGTGTACGATCTCCGCCTCCTAGAATTAAATGGCAAATTCAAGCATTAGGTCCTGCTTGTACTATACTTAATCTGATTGGCTGGAAACTTTCTTTTAACAAGTGAACGATTTTGTCACTAAATTGATTTTGAGAAAAATTCGTTGCTTTGGTCCGAGACAACAGTGCTGATTTAATTAATCCGTACAAATTGAACAAAAATTGAAAGTTCCAATGCGTTTTACTCAAAGTGTGCTAAAATTAGACAAAACGAGAAGATGACTAAAATTAGTTAGAATTTCATATGCCCAGAGTTATTTTAATGCAATTTGCTATGCGCGAATTTCAGACCCAAAAATTTACCCCGAAAATGTTTTTTTTTAGTTGTATTAATTACGCTGAAACTACCAATTAAGTGATGAGAAACTTATATCATTGGGTTTCGGAAATTGAACTGCATCTAAATATTTCTGGTGTAATTCTAAGCAACTTTTGTTCTTTCCACTTTTTGAGTCTAATCTTACCCCATTTTGAGTAACACGCGTGTAAATTTTTCTATATTGTTTGTTTTGTCTGGTTAATTTAAAACAGTATTGTAGAAAAAGGTTTCTACGGGATTGACAGTTCTATCCAATCGAAGCCCGTTCATTCATTCGCTTTGAGATGCAGTTTTTGCTTCTGATGCTAATTATCAGTAAAGGAAATAGCCAATTTGTTCATTAAAGCTTTAGTTGTATTTAAAACAAAAATGGGTTTCCTCTAACAAACTGAAATCTGCTTAAGAAGAAAATATGTTAAATTTTTTTTTTAAAGTTAACACACATGAACATGTCTTATGTTTTGAAGCTCAGGTAATACCAAATACTAGAAAACTGTTGGCAGTAATTTTCCAAACTGCTTTTTATCATTTGGTAAATTATGACGAATGAACAGTGGAATTAATGTAGTATTTTTATTAACATAATCGACTGCTTGCCGGAAAGATTAATTAATTGATCCTTGTAAAAAAATAGTAAATCTTAAATTTAATTCAAATAGCTTAACGAAGGCTATTCTTTTGTGATCAGCTGTTTTCTGTTCGAAATATCATTAATTTTAATTATCAGAATAATTAGTGTATTCTAAGTTACTCGAACTAATGTGAAATTTGCTCTGATTTATTACGCTTGCGATTAGCAAGCGTTATCAAATCGGAATGTAGACTTTTTTTCGGGTTAACAACTGGTTTAAGCAAATCACGTATGGTGCTTCTTTTATGAAGCTTCTCTTCAGCTAACATCCTCAATTTCATAACAATTCAAATTTATTTCTGGATGGGTGCTAGTTACTACAGTATAGTTTCACGGCAGTTTTTTTAATTTTTTTTTACAAAATCTGTTTTTTTTTTCGGCTCAACTGGTGTCTGCTCAAAGGTTGTCGGCCTTGTTTCCGCTTTGTAAGTTTTTTTTCAGTTGCTAATTTGAATTTCAATTCTCTTACTTGGCATGCATGCTTAGCATTCCTGTTTAATAAAATCAGTTAATGTGAAAGTGTATGGGTTTGGTTTTTTTTATACGAATTTTTTTGAAACGTTTTGGAAAATTTGTCACTTTTTGCAAAAAAGTGATATTTTTTTCTCAAAATTACCCATCTACCTATTCTCAAAAAAGGGTACCTAAAGACTACCTGCATTTTTGTGTGCCTGTATACCCCTGGTTTCTTTTTGCTTTACCCCTTTGTCTACAGCCTTCAAAAAAGTGTGAGTGGGCAATATTTGACCAAACTGAGATTTTGGTTTCAATGAACAGAAAGGAATAAAAAAGCTTCCCTCCAAAAGCTGCCACGTCCAAATTTAATTTACACATAAAGTTATGGCTCTCGGACTAGCAAGTTTTGATCTTTTTGTCCGTTTTTGTATCTTTTTTCAATTACCTCGAAAACTACCTCCCAAACCTGAGGGTGTGGGTTCAGTGGAGATAACGAGTAGTGGGAAGCTCTTGTGCTCTAGCGAACACTCACAATTTTTTCTCAAAAAGTTTTCGTCCTCGGAAAAGTCAGTTTTTTGATTTTTGAGCGCTTTTCTAAATTTTATGAAACTTATCAAAAAATATCCTCCCATATTTAGGGTTTTGGGTTCAATCCAGAGAACAGGTGGTGGAAAGCTTAGTTGCTTACGGGCTTACACTCAAGTTTTTCGAAACAAAAATTTATGGTCTTCGGAAAAGTCCAAATTTTGTTTTTGTTACCGTTTTTCGAAACTTTTCGACTTTTCTCTATTTGCTTGATTATTTGCTACGCCCAGTTTCTTTTTAAAAAAATGGTCTTCAACAAAGTAAAAATTTTGAAACTTCGACCGCTTTTTAGAAGTTTTTTGTCCCCACTAGAAAATACCGTGCCAAATCTCAGGTTAAATGTTCAATCGAGAAACCCGATTTTGGGAGTCTTCTCTTTTTAGCGGCCACGACCTGCTTTTAGCAGAAAAAGTTTACGGATTTCGGAAAGTCAAATTTTGACCGTTTTTTAGAAACTTAATGAATTTCTTCAAAAACTACCCTATCAATTTTGAGATGAAATATTCAATGGAAAGAAGCGGTTGCGCAAATTTTTCCTGCAGTAGCGGCTATTCCTTAATTGTAAGAGACAGGTTGTTTTTGGAAAAGTTCTGATATCTCGAAATTTTTCACTCTTCATTTTTTTTAGTAGAGAAACAACTAAAGTTTTGGGCAAAGTCCAATTTTTGAAATTACGCATATCGTCCCGCATCAGTAAAATTAATTCAGAAAATAGCAAACAGGTACCTCTACCTTGAGTTGGGGCTAGGTGTCCTTCATCGAGACATACGAAAAAATTTGGTTCACCTAGTTTTTTTCACAATTGTTCATTATTTTGATTAGTGCTTTTTTACGATTGTTTTGTATCGCAAGTGGTGCGAAATTCCGTTTCGCCTCCGTGTCTAATCTGGGTTTAAATTCTGTACATAAGCCCTTTTTCAAAACGATTGGGTCTGTATGTCAATTGGTTGGATCGACTCTGAAATTATATTATTTGTCGAATCTAAAAACTTTACACATTGCCAGATTGACTTCCGTATGCAGAATCAGAACAAGGATAGCCGGTTACTGTGTAAATTTTATAGAAATTTCGGCCATATTCTTTAGAAAACTACGATTTAGAAAGTTTTTTTTTCAAATTAGTGTAGTTTTTTCCTGCTGGTTGTGATAAAAAAATCTGACGTAAAAATATAATTTAGGCATTTTAGACAGACATAGTAATATAGGCAAACTCGACAAAAAATTTCGAAGAAAAATGACTAGAAAAACTAAAAAAGCTAAACATTTTTTCAAAAATTTTTGCAGAAAATTTTAATTTTTTTTGAAAATTTGGTTCCCAAAAAAAGCTAAAAAAAACTCCAAAAATTAGTTTTATTTGCTTAAATCAAGGTCTTAAATTAGGCACAATTCAGTTTGTAAGCCTAATCGCTTGCATTATTCGCTCGAATTAAGACAAAAAAAATTCAAACCGCTTTTTCTCGACACTGGGAAGACTTTTTGGAATTTTCAAGAAGTAATTCGAATAACGACTGAAAGGGCTTTAATGTGATTTATCACTCAACCCAGTCCGATCATTTTTTTTGATACCTGATTTTGTGTGGAAAGCAAAAAGCAAGAAAATAACTAAAGTACACACGAATACAAAGTTCTTCCACATTTTCAATGGGCGGAACAATGAGATATATAGTCTCAGTTTTATTTAAATTTAATTTATCTTTCTGCGGTCCCCCAAAAAATTGGAAATACTATCATTTGATTGTTCTAGAGTGCTTTAAAATTTCAAAAAGAAACTTTATCTTAAGTAAAGGGTCATTTAAAAAAATTTTCTCGTATTTTCCGGAAAGAAATTTCGCAATCTTCTGATTTGAGAGAGATTTTTATAATCGCAGATTCGGCTTTTATCAAAGTCGAGTTTGAGTCTCCTAAGCAAAGTCTTAGCTAAAAAACTTGCGGTAAAATTTCGTTTAAATGATTGATGAAAGTTGTTGTCCAAGAAAAACGGCCTAAGAGTATAAATTTTAAGCACAAAACGTTGTCGAATTATTTTAATTTGGTGCAATATCTCTAAAAACCGAGAAATTTCAAACATAATCTTGCATTTCTGAGGTTAAATTTCATGTTCGATTCAAAAATTTGGTGAAACCTTTGAATTGAATACAGTCATTTGAACTGCTGTATTATTCTACCGGATAAGATTGCTAAAACATGATTCGTTTCTTGACATAAAAAGGGAAAAGCATGTTACTTGAAACCGTCTCACTTAATATCCTTGAAACTGTGCTTCGATACCATGTTTTTTCAGAAACACGTTTTTTTCTACTTTATATGGTTATTCTAGATATCGGCTAGTAAAAGTACCCTTTATTTGATTCCTTAGATTTTTGTCCGCGCATTTGAAATGACCGGTATTAAACGGTTGAATCCGTTGTTTTAGAGCTCTTCAAATTCACTAAAGTTACCCGTTTTCTAAACAGTTGTTAACGTTATACATGGTATTTCGATTATTTGTGGTGAGATAACGTGGCGGATTAAAAAAGGTATTTTTTTCCAATTAGCTCTGAAATTTGACTCCAAAAAATTTATCCAACTGTAAGGTGTAATATTACCAAACTTCCTTTTTGTTTGTTAAAAAAATGAAATGTATAAATCAAATATCCACCAACTCACTAGAAGTTAGATTTATCTCCCGAACCAATAGACATTTACTGTTATTTCACGTAACCTTCTTACTTCGAAAATCTTTAAAGCTTTCCAGCGAATATATGTCAATCAGTTTTAATCCGTCGACCCCAAAGAGGGAAAGGAACTTTGCACATGGTGTGATTTTTCTCACGCTTTTTCATGTACCCATCACGGTCGGATGGGCTTGAGTAATGTATAGTATTCAAGCTTTCTCAGTCGTTCAATTCTAAAAGCGAATTTAAGAGAAATTTTCTGTTTGCCGAGAAACAATTGCTGAATATTGCCGTTTTACTTTTATCAGATATTGGAATTGTTTTTAATCCAATAAATCATTCACCTCAGTTTTAGTTTTACTAAGTTTTTAAAGTCGTTTCAGACTTGTTTTATATTATTTGGAGTTAATTCGTGATTATTAACTTGTTCAGAGATTCTAGAAAAACCCAATTACTGGAAGTTTTGCTTGCTCGGCGAAGTATTAATATCAAAATCTCTTTTTTGGAAGGTTTTTCGGCGCAGATGGAGGGGACAATTTTTTGGTAAGTCTGACAAAATAATTAATATAACATCGGCAATTTCATATTATTGGAAATTTTCCTAAAAAACTACGGCAGAATTATTTACCTTAATTGTTTCCTTAAATGTTTCCTCCATCTGCTCTTAAATTTAACGGAAAAATTAGATTTTGATGTTAGTATTTCACAAAGCATTTTATTTTCACCGTGAGGACAGAATGTCAAAAGGTGCGAGGGTTAAAATTAAAAATCAAAAAAGATTAATAGTAGTCTAAGAATATAGTTAATGTAGGAACGAGAACTTCACATAATCGGAGATTCTTTTTATATTTTAAAGCAGAATCAATTACATTAAATGTTTCCTTTCAATTCTATGAAACAATGCTCCGTTCATCTTAGCCTAAATTTAAAAGAACAAAATAGAATTCGATGTTATTATTTCACAGAACAATTCAATTTGAACGTGATGGTAGATTGTTAAAAGCAGCGAAATTGGAATTAAAAAATTATAATCGGGTAAGAGTAGTCTGAGAAATTAATTAGCTTAGGGCTGGCAACTTCATATTATCCAAAACTCTTCTACAAACTGCAGAATTTTCACATCAATTTTTCCTTTTAACACAATGAAAAAATCGCCCCTGCATCTGAGCTTAAATAGGAAATATTAGATTTTGATGTTAGTAAATCACAGACCCTTGTTTCACTGTGAGGGCAGGCCTCTTGAAAGGAGCCAAGGTGGAAATTCACTAAAGATTAATGTAAAAACAGCAACTCTGTTTCGCCAAAATTCTCACGAGCAGTTTGCCATAGTTGAGTTTGCCATAGTCAATCCCCCTACAGCAGGGTAAGAAGATGATCCTCAGTGAGAAGAGCGTCACCACTTTCTTCTCCACCTCTTGTGACGCAAAATAGATCCCAAGGGTCACCATGTGTGGCAAAGAAACGAAGTTTGATCTAGCTCCGAGGCTCCTTTGTATTTACATGCACAGAAACATCCCTTCCCAGAAACAAGTGAATTACGTGATTGCGAAGGTGCAAAAAAGATGTAACCTCGTTTCCTGCATAGGGAATACGGAATAAGGCTGGAAAAGAGACCCCTTCGCAAAGTGTACCTCGCCAACCAAAGGAGCGTTATGGATTAGGCGGCCGCCGCCTGGCGCTCTCGAAGAACCTGTTGGACTGTCTTGAACAAGCGCAAAACCAAGCGCTGAGAAGGATCACAGGCTAAACTTCTTCCTCGGGGGCTCATCTACGAGTCGGTGTCCAGACATAAAGTCTACAGGTGCCCGCCTCTACACCCAGATTTGTCGCGCTAGAAGGCAACCAGAGACTAAGACGGTCGAGACAGCTGGAGGAGACAGAGCAAGCATATCGCTGATTCCCTTCCCACGTGTCTGTCCCCCGAGAGCTTTTAGCACTGCCCTAGACGCCCCACTGCTAGAAAATGGACGGTGCGCCCAAAGCTAGCCAGAAAGAATAGAAGCGATGACGACTGCAACGACGCCCTCGACGTCTTCGGAAACAACGGGGTGATGTGGGCCATCTACACTTATAGTTTAGTCTCTGGAGGGAGCAGAGAAGGGGGAGCGATGATGGTAGAGACCCATCCGCTTCAGAAAGTGTGACCTGCATAAAGAGGAGGACAGCTCTTTGTACGAGGAAGAGAAGAAGGCGTTAAAGTCTGCACTGAACTGGCTAGAAGGCCAAGCTACTGACGAAACTGCCAAAATCATGATCTCTACCAACTCGCTATACCTAACAACTGCCCTCGAGAACGACAGTGAAGACATCATTCATATAAGACGACAATTGGTTTTCGTAAACCGCCCCATCGAAACGCAATGAATCCCCGATCAATGGAGATACCTGGAAACTAGGTTGAAAACAGACTAGCAAACAATGCCTCGATCCTGAAAAGTGATCATCGATTAATTATTTTGAAGAGTGAAAAAGCCGTGATGAAAATTTCTATCAACTATTACACTCTAAAACCGCAGCTGTAAACGCCAGTTACTCAGCAAAGCGCGTCGAAGCTACCGTGACCAACCAGAGAAACGCTGTTATGCTAGCAAGGCTGAGGGCAGGCCATTGTATGCAGTTGGCAGCAGCGTACAACCATCTAATTGATCATGCGACCGATCCGAAATAGAAGAGGTGCGGTGAAGACAATGATTCCCCTGAGCACTGGATACGCGAGACGAGATATATTCAGCGACCACAGATTGGAGCTCTCGATCATGACAGAATACCGGAAGGGGACGTTAGAGCTGGCAGATCAAGGTTTTTACTAGACTACACTTCGGCTCCACATACATACAAACCAAGATAAGCTGCTAGTTGAAGGGGAAATAAAAAGGCGTCTTTTGAAAAACAACGCGAGCAGAGCAGGCAGTGGTTGATAGCATCAGGGGGAAATGGTGAACATCAGGGTACTGTTGAGCTTGAGAAGCAAATAGAATTTTAGAAGCAAGTAGAGTTGTAGATGCGTATGAGCTGAATTAGCTTGTGGAACTCGAAGTTCTTTGGAGCCTGTGAGTCAGAAGTTATGATAAAAGCAAATATGACAGAAGATGAGGGAAAACAGCTGAGTGCGGAACAAAAAGACACCACAGGAAGCCGTGAAACGTTCTGTACAGAGAGAAATGGACAACATCTATTGATAGAAACGTTTCTGTACAGGGACGCAGAGTCACTTTTTGGGTCACTCCACTGCTTACTCCTGGTATGTTTTGTTTTCTAGGTCGGCACCATCTTATTTGTACAGAAACGTTTCACGGCGTCCTGTGATGTCTTTTTTCCCCACTCAGCTATGTATGTATTTATCTATGTATGTATGTATGTATGTTCCTCAATACATAAAAAGATACATACATACATAAAATATATACTTTCATTTATTTATACATATATTTAAATACTTATACTCAATTACATACATACATAAATACATACATAAATGCACACTTACGAGGATCCTTACTTGCATAGAAGCTTGCATACATACACACACACACACACACACACATATATATATATATATATATATATATATATATATATATATATATATATATATATATATATATATCAGATTACTTTTTGTTTTGCAAAACTGCTTCTAGAAAAACAATTTATTTTTAGAAATTTTGAGTGATTATGTACTATTGTAACACAACTTGCTCTAATGTTATTATAAATAGGAATTTAAAAAGTTATCCAAAGTTTATACACAAAAAGCCACCCAACTGTGAGTACAGAGAGCTGTGAGTACAGAGAATTATAACATGCATACATACAGAAATCATACTTGCATCGAGAATATTAACCATCTCGTTTTCAGCCATAGAGTATTCATTCAAAATGTAAAAATACTTTCTATTTGTGACAACAAAAATTATCAAACACCATTTTTCCATGAATTTTATACCAAAGGTTTTTTCAAGAAAAACAATTTTTCAACCAATTGAACATATGGGAAAGAGTAACCTAAACAAAAAAAATAGGCAATCAAAAATTTAGAATCTAAACAAACTAATTTGAGGTTTTTTTCTATTAAACTTGAATCATTCAGGTTTTGACAAGCAAGTTTAAATTTTTGTTTTGGAACTTTTCGAGTTGTAGTTAAATCTGGTCTTAATTTTGTCCAATATTTTAATTTGCTAGGTCGAACAGCAGTACATCTGCTAGTTGATCCGTCAAAGGCAGCCCGGGTTGACAAAAATGCTTATCATACAATTTTCATACATGAAAAAAAATGCTTATCATACTCTTTCATACAATTTCACAGAGCAAAAGTAAGGGTATGAAAGAAGCAAAATAAGCATTTTTTCCATAAATGAAATTGTATGATAAGCATTTTTTCCATACTATTAAATTGTATGATAAGCAGTTTTTCCCTAAATGAAAATACAAAAAAATTTCGTTTCGAAATTTCGTTTTTCAACTGAAGATTGTATGATAAAAATTTTTCATAAAAAATTTTAAATCATTTTTTAATGACCAGAAAGCTTCAAAAGAGGCAAGTAGATCAAAAATGTTCATTAAAAATTTTTAAAACACTTTTTAAATTTTGTATGAATTTTCTATGATGAGCATTTTTTCCATAGACTTCATATATGAAACTGTATGATAAGCATTTTCTTCTATGGACGTCAACCCGGGAGGACAATTTGTTCAGAAAAAATGTCTTTCAGGTTCAACGGGCTCGTTTTTTTGTCTCAAAGGTACTTGTCATATTAGTTCATCACACATCTGCCAAATACTCAAACTAGTGGGTAACTAGTGGATCTAGTTGAAAACATGAAATCATTAGTGTAGTATTTAACTAGCATACATAACTGAATGCTAGTTAAATACTACACTAGCAGATTTTAAGTGACTCGGTAAAGCAGATTATTGTCAGATTAACAAGATTCATTCGCAATGTCAAGTATAAATTACCTTTTTCCTTGTAGCAACAAAAAGCTTTCAGAGAACATTTTAAAACACTTTTTTCAGGGAACAGTGTTTTCACGAAAAATGGTTTGAAAACCATTTGAGCATATGGGAAAAGTAACTTTGACATGCAACAAAGAACAGCAGAAAACAGTAAAAAAAGTTTTAAAAACTGTTAAAAAAAGTTTTTTTCAGAAATAACATTACGATGTCAAACTGTGCATTTTGTGAATTGTACCTGGATTCCGCTACAAGGATGCTCCCTTTGTTTTTCTTTTGTTCTTTCGTTTTCTTTGATCGTTCCGACAAAGTTTTAACATGTTTAAAGACTGGTCTCTGGAATACAGACACAAAGTTGTGCGCCTATCCAATGCACAGTTTGGCCTCGTAATGTAAATTGAGCCTTTGATGTGTTAACAAGTGCTCGTAGCTGTTCCGCATGACAGGATCCGAATTTTTCCATGTGGCGTTAAATCGCCTGTCCTTGAGGCGTTAAAGTTATTCCAGTTTTATTTTGCAAAGCTGCTTCTAGAAAAATTACTTATTTTTCAAAATTTTGAGTGATTATGGTACAATTGTAACACAACTTGCTCTACTGTTATTATAAATTGGAATTTAAAAATCATCCAAAGTTGATAGTGCAAAAAGCCACAAACTTGTGAGTACAAAAAACTAAACAATCGCATTTTTAGAAGTTAGAGTTCAAATAGCGCACCAAAGGCTGCTTTGCGATGAAAGGGTTTTAGTAGGGCAACTAGCCTCCTACTACGCAAAACGCAAATCCCCTCATTTCATATAAGAGCAACACTTTATTTTTAACAACTCTCTGTATTAGAAAACAATACCTTGAACAAAAAAAGCTTTTTGCATTGATTTTTAACAAAGTAACTGACCAAACCATAACCATAAATTGTACTTTTTGTTATTGTTTGACTTGTTTTTATTGTCCTAAGTGGACAAATTTTGAAGCGCTGTTTAAATTGACGCATTGTAGATTTCATCATTTTTTTCTCCGCGATAACCTTCACCCGTCTCTTTTTACATCGATGGTTTTGCTCTTAATGATAAATTTAAAAAAAGAACCTTTTTACTTTTAATGGAGAAAATATATATCGTAGACCAGTCGAAAACAAAATAAAACATTTTGCTCTAATATCCCCAAGAAAACGCCTCAGTTTTTTTGAAGTTTTCATTCAAAATTGTGATAATTTTTCAATCAATCCGCTTCATTTTTGAAATAAAATGGGAATAAAAAAAACAGCACTTAGCGATGCAACTGTGAGTACATATCTCAAAATAATTGCCTTTATAGAAATTAAGGTACCCCTCTAAATAGTGGGTGCCCCTCAAAAGCTGTCTTGTTATAAAGGGTGATTAAAGGGTGATTACCTCGGTGGGGGGAGGTCATCAGTGATCATTTACGATAATCTCTCTTCAATTTCTTTCAATTGATTCACCTTATTTTTGATGACTGTGGATAAAATAGAGAGCAATACCCACAAAAAAAATAAAAGCTTATTTAGTGTTTTTTAAACCAAGCACTTAAACATGCGCATAAATTAATTGTTTTGTGTTATTGATTGATTTTTTTTTCGTACATTAAGTGGGCAAAAATAAAGCGTTGTCCAAACTGACGCATTGTAGCTTTCATTATTCCTCTCCTTGGTGATAACCTTCAACCACCCGTGGTTACATTGATGGTTTTGTCTTTCTTTTGATTAATTCAAAGACGCAACTGATTTGCCTTGATTGATGCAAAAAAAATTCTTCATTTTATTGGCCAGCCGAAAAAAATGATTACCTTTTTTGACATTTAAATTTTTTGGGTAAACAAAAAAGTTAAAATCCCGCAAAAACGCTTCAGTTTCCCGCAATTTTGACTCAAATATACTCAAAGTATCTTTGTACTAAGAATTGCGATTATATAACAATATAACTTTGTTAAAAATCATCGATGCCGCCGAAAAACAAAAGTCAAGGTTTGTTTCAAAAAATGGATGAAATTTGTGTACAACCAGGGGCGGATCTAGAATTTTCTCGAGAGGCGGGGGCGGATATTCAAAAAACCACAACCACAAACATTAAAAGTTTCTAATATTAACAATATTCTGGTGTCAGTTATAAACGCAGTATGATGATATCTCTAAAAGCGTCTTTTTACAAGTATTCATTGAACAATAGCTTATAAACCAACAGAACCTTAAAAGTGTCATGTCCACTCTGCAGTTTTTAATCAGAAAACAATCATATCTGCAGCATCAAAAAATTGCAACGCTTCACGCTTATGAAACGATATCGACACAGAGACAATTTTTTTCTGGATTTAAATTGACTCCTTTTAATGTCAAGTTTCAGAAAACTTTTGCTGCGAGTAAAAAACAAAAGCTGAGTAAAAAGTGTCCTTGTGACATTTTTGACATTTTGGTAATATTTTTTTGAATACTTTGGCAATTTTTTTTTTGAATTTTGGCGCTGTATCTTGTTTGTTGTTGTTGTTGTGGTTTTTCAGCTGAGAATTTAAATTTGTGAGAGGGAACAACCAATTGATAAAAATGTCAGAAAAAGGAAATGTTAGCCTTTGATTTGAACAGACTGATGAATTCAACTTTGATTTTCCTTCGAATGTGACTGTCATCACCTGATGCTTCAGGGTAGAAAGTAAAAATTGAGAATTAAAAAAAAGACAATACTGCACCAGGTTTTGACTTATCGATCTCATTTCTGTATTGCCCTTTTTGCACCTATGGGCGCCAAATAAAAAATTAACTAGACCGTGAATGAAAACACGGAACATATGAAATTTGATATCAAAAATGCGAACTGTTAGCTTGGAATTCATTAATTTTTTATACACGCTGATTGCTCTTTCTGTTATTACGGCAGTCAAAAAATGAATACTTTATCGACTTAAATTTGCTGCGCTAAATAGAGAAAAAATTGTCTTCGCATTCAGTTTAGTAGCCAATCATTCAAATTTTTATGCTTCACTTATTTTTTCATCCCTTATTTTGTCCATTTGGTACCAAAACTGATTTCATTGAGAAAAAAAAACCAACCTACTTCAGAAAAGAAATTAAAGTCAATTGTAGCTCCAAAGAGCAGCTATTTTTAATAGACCAATTTTTTAGTTTCTACAAAATGATATCAAAAATCATTAAAAGCTGGCTTAAATAACTATAAATCAATTATTTAAGCGTATTTACAAAGCTTATAATATTTATAGGCAAACTGATTTTAAAATGAATAAATATGTCAGTGACGACGTTTCCTATTTTTAAGAGTTTATGAAATTTTCATTATCTGATTGTTTTTGTCCTGTGGGATTTGAACTATTTTATCGTCCATTATATCTTACTGATTTACCACCTTCGTACGTAATACCCAATAATTTTCATAAAAGCGTTGGAATTCTCGGTTTGAAAAATTTTAACAATTTCTTCAAAGATGTTCTAAAGGTCAAAGAGCTTTCCACTTGTTTAAAAAAAACTATATGACAGCTGTTTTTTATGTGTTTTATTTGGGCTGAAAAATGTTCAAAGCATGTTATTTTTTAATCGTTCACGGCAGACTTTTTTTGTGTTATTGGTCGGCGCCTCAAGTATTCTAAGAACTCACTAAACGGAAGTAATTTTCTTTGTTCTGCAAAAATACCAATTTTCAAAATTGCAAGTTTTTTGCAGTTTAATCGCTTCATTGAAGATCTGCCTGGCAATATTATTCGAAAAATTAATATAATTGCTTAAAAACCTCAATTTAAAATTCAAGCTAAATTTTTGACAGGTTAGCTTAAAAATATTTGAATTTTCCATTACTTAAGAAAACATTTGCTAATTTTGTGTCTTTGGACTATCGACTCTCGATGAAAGACAAATAGATCCAAGCCAGGCTCCAATTTTTTCTACATTATTTTTTAAGTTAAAAACGAAAATCTGACTTTTCTGTTAAAACTAATTTGATGGTACGAGCAAGTCAGAAAGCATTTTATGAAAATACTCCAGAAAGCCACAGAAAGCATTTTATGAAAATACTTCAAATCTTATGAAGGATAGCTTAAGCGTCTGAAAAAAAAGCTACAAAATCCTTAAAATTACTCTATTATATTTTACTCTACAAAAATGTAAATTTATTTGAAGCTAGCATTCATTTATCTAACAAAGTGAACATATTTGAAACAATTTATTTGACTCAAAAAGCAAAACCGTATGTTTTTTAATAACTTTTTTTTTCAAAAAAAAACGACCAAAAAGCCATGTTCACTCATATATTTTTTATTTATGAAGGTATGAAAATAGGGATTATTAATTTGTGTTTCATTAACTTTTTATGACCCCGAGTAATAAAGTTTGCTTCTTGTTACATTTTACGAATCTAAAAAAGACAACATTTGCGGCTTGCATTTCTCTTTGAAGTTGAAAAAATTTCAGTTCCGTTCTTATTTCACATTTCTTCAGTCTCCCGATTTTATTGGAGGATTAAAATATTGATTAGATAATGCGAGCAGTTTTACAATCGGGTCGCTTTTACAATGTACTTTTAGCCCAGAAAACGCCAAAAACCACTTAAGTCGTCAAAAAAGAACAGCTTTACTCTTTAAAAAAAAAAAAAGAGTTTACTATACGGATGTTCTTCAATTGATTTACCTTTACAAATTTCAAAAATGATATCGGAAGGCGAGCCTTCGTCCACAGTCGGCAGACCCCAAAGACGAATGGCCGTTGCAATAGGAATGAACGTAGGAGTTTCGAGTCCCGATCGATCTACTTCTGGAAATCATTTTTTCGCCACTGCATCAACGCATTTTTCAAGGATGAAAAGAATGTGGTCCAAAATTACAACCGCTTCGTCAGCTTTCAGTGCCATTCATAATGCAGGTATGGTCCTTCTTAAAATTTGAGCTTTTTTTTCTAATTTTTGAAATGATATTGGAAAATCTCGTCCAAAAAAATTGCCCAAGTGATTCATCGATTTCATCAGATTTTGATCCTGAAAGCAGTTCAGTTTTTGAGCACGATTGTCGCCCAAACACTGAGCTAATTTTTTAAGAATGGTCTCAGAGTTTTTATTTCTGTCGTCAGTAAATATGAAATTGTTTATTTCTTGTCAGTAGATCGGAATTTAGGAATCTCATGCCTGAAATTGCATTTTGAATTGTTTTATAAATTATAATCGAAACTTTGAATGAAATTCAAAGTTTTGGCACGTATTGTGATTTCTAAAACAAAACTTTAAAAAATTTGCTAGGGTTATGCGCTGAGCGGGCCTTTTTGAATCAAATAGTGGATTTTTGTTCCGACCATTGAAAACGGAGAGGAAGTCTGTTTTCGGGTGTTTTTTTACTTTTTCCACGCAAAGTCAAGTTCCACAAAAACCTCGGAATGGGCCGAGTTATATATCATCGTAGAGTTTTTTCAGTGGTGGTTTGAACGACATATAAAAAATTTCAACAAAATTTTATCGAGAAAGTCTGGTTTGAAACTGTTGATTTTTGGTATAACTTCGAGCAAACATAGTGAGCAAGCAGGCTTATTTTGTTTTTGAACCAAAATGGGTAACTTCCCATTTTAATTAGTGGACTATTTCAAATGATATATTACATTAAAGGCCTTTTCATTTTATGCTTCGAACGAAATTAGAAAAATTTCTTTTTTTTTCATCTCTCGGGTCGAGGTCCACGACTCATGTTGCGACCGAAATGGACCGAAATGAACTTTCTGCGACCAAAACTCCATCATCCCGCTAGAGGCTTGAGTCGCACACAGTCGCAACATACCTAATTTGGGTCGCGCAAAGTCGCAACATACATAATTTGGGTCGTGCAAAGTCGCAACATACCTAATTTGGGTCCGCATAGTCGCAACATACCTAACTTGGGTCGCGCATAGTCGCAACATACCTAATTTGGGTCGCGCAAAGTTGTAACATACTTAATTTGAGTCGCGCAAAGTCGCAACATACCTAATTTGGGTCGCCAACCATTCAAATCAAACATAAATCTGGAAAATTAAAAGAACATTAATAAAAAAAAGACAATAACTAAATGAAACACACTTACCACGAAGCTAAAATTAGAAAGAAATGTCTGCACCATATGCACAAATTGACTGCTTCTAAAAATATTTAAAATTTTATTTGAAAAAACATTCAAAAAGGCGCAGAACGAGTTATAAAACCATTAGTTCTTGTGAAAAAAAACTTTATTTTAGCTAGTAAAAACTAAGTTTTGTTCCAGGTTTTTACACTTAATTCATCTTCGCCAAAAAAAGCAATGTTTTTTAAAAAAACTAATACTGCAAAAGTTTTGGTAAAAAAATCAATAATTTTTTTTTCATTTCTTGTTTGTTTTTTTTTTATTTTAAAGAAAACTGTTGGTCTTTTCTACTCCCCCCACGTTTCAAACTTTCCAGTTTCTCCATTGTCTTACATGTTATTTTGGCTGAATGCTTGATGATACGATGCTTGATAAAAAAATAATGCTTCAATGAGTATTAATTTTTTTTTGGCTCTGCAACTCCAATTACTGCAATTTTTTTATGGTTGTTTTGTTTTTTGCCGGATAATGAAGCAATATTTTTTGATCGATTAAAAGCAAAGTGAATTTTATATATCGATTGCAATTTTCAGTCTCAAATTTTTTAGATCAGTTTTTAGGTAGAAACTTTGTGGTAGAAATTTTAATTTTACAGTTTTCTTGTCAAAACTTATTTAGTTGCTAGATAATTACTAGAGTCAGGGAGTATCATGCATCATGGCAGCGACACGTTTAGGGTTGAAAAGTCCTCCCCGTCAAGGGAGCGGTGGTGAAGTGTTTTTAATGCTTGACTGGATTTTTGTGCTTAGATTCGTAAAATGTAACAAGAAGCAAACTTTATTACTCGGGGTCATAAAAAGCTAATGAAATACAAATTTTGTGAGGTTGATTTTTATGCTTCATTTATTTTTTCATCCCTTATTTTATCCATTTGGAACCAAAACTGATTTCATTGAGAAAAAAAGCCCAACCCACTTCAGAAAAAAAAATAAAGTCATTTGTAGCTCCAAAGAGCAGCTATTTTTAATGGATCAATTTTTTAGTTTCTACAAAACGATATTAAAAATCATTAAAAGCTGGCTCAAATAACTATAAATCAATTATTTAAGCGTATTTACAAAGCTTATAATATTTATAGGCAAACTGATTTTAAAATGAATAAATATGTCAGTGACGACGTTTCCAATTTTTCAGAGTTTATGAAATTTTCATTATCTTTTTGTTTTTGTCCTGTGGGAATTTGAACTATTTTAGCGTCCATTATATCTTACTGATTTACCACCTTCGTACGTAATACCCAATAGTTTTCATAAAAGCGTCGAAATTGTCGGTTTGAAAATTTTTTATCAATTTCTTCAAAGATGTTCTAAAGGTCAAAGAGCTTTCCACTCGTTTAAAAAAACTAAATGACAAGTGTTTTTTATGTCATTTTTATGGCTGAAAAATGTTTAAAGCATGTATTTTTTTAATTGTTCACGGCAGACTTTTTTGTGTTATTAATTGGCGCCTCAAGTTTTCTAAGAACTCACTAAACGGAAGTATTTAAACGGAATTTTCTTTGTTCTGCAAAATGGCAATTTTCACAAGTGCAAATTTTTTGCAGATTAATCGCTTCATTGAAGATCTGCGTGGCAATATTTCTCGAAAAATTAATATAACTGCTTAAAAAACCTCAATTAGAAATTCAAGCTAAATTTTTGACAGGTTAGCTTAAAAAAATTTGCAATTTCCATTACTTAAGAAAAGATTTGCTAATTTTGTGTCCTTGAACTATCAACTCTCGATGAAAGACAAATAGATGCAAGCCAGGTTTCAATTTTTTCTACATTCTTTTCAAGTTTAAAACAAAAATTTGACTTTTCTTTTAAAACTAATTTGATGGTACGAGCAAGAATATCGACTTGTTTTAACAGGAATGCTGATATCTCATTTTAAAAAATCTGATGCACCAAAACCACAGAAAGCATTTTATGAAAAAACTTCAAATCTTATGAAGGATAGCTTAAGCGTCTGAAAAAAAATGCTCTAAAATCCTTAAAATTACTCTATTCTTATTTAGTCCACAAAGAAGTTTTGAAAAATTATTTGAAGCTAGCATTTATTTATCTAACAAAGTGAACATATATGAAACAATTTATTTGACTCAAAAAGCAAAACCGTATGTTTTTTAACAACTTTTTTTTTCAAAAAAAAAACGACCAAAAAGCCATGTTCACTCATATATTTTTTATTTATGAAGGTTTGAAAATAGGGATTTTTAATTTGTGTTTCATTAACTTTTTATGACCCCGAGTAATAAAGTTTGCTTCTTGTTACGTTTTACGAATCTAAAAAAGACAACATTTGCGGCTTGCATTTCTCTTTGAAGTTGAAAAAATTTCAGTTCCGTTCTTATTTCACATTTCTTCAGTCTCCCGATTTTATTGGAGGATTAAAATATTGATTAGATAATGCGAGCAGTTTTACAATTGGGTCGCTTTTACAATGTACTTTTAGCCCAGAAAACGCCAAAAACCACTTAGGTTGTCAAAAAAGAACAGCTTTAAAAAAAAGAGTTTACTATACGGATGTTCTTCAATTGATTTACCTTTACAAATTTCAACCGTAAAAATGATATCGGAAGGCGAGCCTTCGTCCACAGTCGGCAGACCCCAAAGACGAATGGCCGTTGCAATAGGAATGAACGTAGGAGGTTCGAGTCCCGATCGATCTACTTCTGGAAATCATTTTTTCGCCACTGCATCAACGCATTTTTCAAGAATGAAAAAAATTTGGTCCAAAATTACAACCGCTTCGTCAGCTTTCAGTGCCATTCATAATGCAGGTATGGTCCTTCTTAAAATTTGAGCTTTTTTTTCTAATTTTTGAAATGATATTGGAAAATCTCGTCCAAAAAAATTGCCCAAAAGATTCATCGATTTCATCAGATTTTGATGCTGAAAGCAGTTCAGTTTTTGAGCACGATTGTCGCCCAAACACTGAGCTAATTTTTTAAGAATGGTCTCAGAGTTTTTATTTTTGTCGTCAGTAAATATGAAATTGTTTATTTCTTGTCAGTAGATCGGAATTTAGGAATCTCATGCCTGAAATTGCATTTTGAATTGTTTTATAAATTATAATCGAAACTTTGAAAGAAATTCAAAGTTTTGGCACTTATTGTGATTTCTAAAAAAAAACTTTAAAAAGTTTATGCGCTGAGCGGGCCTTTTTGAATCAAATAGTGGATTTTTGTTCCGACCATTGAAAACGGAGAGGAAGTCTGTTTTCGGGTGTTTTTTTACTTTTTCCACGCAAAGTCAAGTTCCACAAAAACCTCGGATTGGGCCGAGTTATATATCATCGTAGAGCTTTTTCAGTGGTGGTTTGAACGACATATAAAAAATTTCAACAAAATTTTATCGAGAAGTCTGGTTTGAAACTGTTGATTTTTGGTATAACTTCGAGCAAACATAGTGAGCAAGCAGGCTTATTTTGTTTTTGAACCAAAATGGGTTACTTCCCATTTTAATTAGTGGAACAAGTCAAATGATATATTACATTAAAGGACTTTTCATTTTATGCTTCGAACGAAATTAGAAAAATTTCTTTTTTTTTCCTCTCTCGGTTGAGGTCCACGACTCATGTTGCGACCAAAATGGACTTTCTGCGACCAAAACTCTATCATCCCGCTAGAGGCTTGAGTCGCACACAGTCGCAACATACCTAATTTGGGTCGCGCAAAGTCGCAACATACCTATTTTGGGTCGCGCAAAATCGCAACATACCTAATTTGGGTCCCGCATAGTCGCAACATACCTAATTTGGGTCGCGCAAAGTTGCAACATACTTAATTTGAGTCGCGCAAAGTCGCAACATACCTAATTTGGGTCGCGCAAATTCGCAACATACCCAATTTGGTCCGCAAAGTCGCAACATACCTAATTTGGGTCCCGCATAGTCGCAACATACCTAATTTGGGTCGCGCAAAGTTGCAACATACTTAATTTGAGTCGCGCAAAGTCGCAACATACTACTTTGGGTCGCGCAAATTCGCAACATACCCAATTTGGTCCGCGCAATGTCGCAACATACCTAATTTGGGTCCCGCATAGTCGCAACATACCTAATTTGGGTCGCACAAAGTTGCAACATACTTAATTTGAGTCGCGCAAAGTCGCAACATACCTAATTTGGGTCGCGCAAATTCGCAACATACCCAATTTGGTCCGCAAAGTCGCAACATACCTAATTTGGGTCCCGCATAGTCGCAACATACCTAATTTGGGTCGCGCAAAGTTGCAACATACTTAATTTGAGTCGCGCAAAGTCGCAACATACTACTTTGGGTCGCGCAAATTCGCAACATACCCAATTTGGTCCGCGCAATGTCGCAACATACCTAATTTGGGTCGCGCGAAGTCGCAACATAGCTAATATGGGTCGCACAAAGTCACAACATAGCTAATTTGGGTCGCGCAAAGTCGCAGCATAGCTAATTTGGGTCGCATCTACTCGGAACATGGGTCGCACAGAGTCGCAAAGTAGCTATTTTGGGTCGCGCAAATCGCAAAATGGGTCGCGCCAAGTCGCAACATGGGTCGCGCAAAGCTTAAATAATGGAATTGTTGTCGGATTTTTTGCTTGTATAAGCGTTTTACAGATGCAGATTGCAAAATCATCCAGTATATATGTATTTTTAATCTGCAGTTAGCTAGATCAATATATTTGCTGATCAAATACAAGACCGCCACGAGAATTCCTACACATGGTCCCAAGTAAAATATAAGCTACCGTTTTAGGGCTTTAATAGTTCGTTACCACAAACACTGAAAGCTAGAAACTATTCAAATCAATTATAAATCTGGAAAATTAAAAGAATATCAACAAAAAAAAGACAAAAACTAAATGGAACACACTTACCACGAAGCTAAAATTAGAATGAAATGTCGGTACCATATGCACAAATCGACTGCTTCTAAAAATATTTAAAATTTTATTTGAAAAAACATTCAAAAAGGCGCAGAACGAGTTATAAAACCATTAGTTCTTGTGAAAAAAAAACTTTATTTTAGCTAGTAAAAACTAAGTTTTGTTCCAGGTTTTTACACTTAATTCATCTTCGCCAAAAAAAGCAGTGTTTTTTAAAAAAACTACTACTGCAAAAATATTGGTAAAAAATTCAATAATTTTTTTTTTCATTTCTTGTTTGTTTTATTATTTTAAAGAAAACTGTTTGTCTTTTCTACTCCCCCACGTTTCAAGTTTTCCAGTTTCTCCATTGTCTTACATGTTATTTTGGCTGAATGCTTGATGATACGATGCTTGATAAAAAATAATGCTTTAGTGAGTAATAATTTTTTTTTGCCTCTTTAAGTCCAGTTACTGCAATTTTTTTAAATCGTTTTTTTGTTTTTTGCCGGATAATGAAGCAATATGTTTTGATCGATAAAAAGCGAAGTGAATCTTATACATCGATTGCAATTTTCAGTCTCAAATATTTCAGATCAGTTTTTAGGTAGAAACTTTGTGGCAGAAATTTTATTTTGCAGTTTTCACGTCAAAACTTATTTAGTTGCTAGATAATTACTGAGTCAGGGAGTATCATGCATCGTGGCAGCGACGCGTTTAGGGTTGAAAATTCCTCCCCGACAAGGAAGCGGTGGTGAAGTGTTTACGTCTCCGCCTCTCAATCCAAGCCCACAATGATCCGTGCTCGTTGCTTGAGGATAAGGCAACATTACCCAGCCCAGAAAAATTATAAAAAAAATTGCATGCAGTTCTTAAACAGGGGCACAACAGCCAATCGCCGTTACGAGCTGTGCAGCTCGTATGATGATTTTTCCCCTCAATGATTCATGGTCTTATATAAACTTAAATAAACTCAGGGATCACATTGTCCCCCTTTTTCCTTTGTCCCGATAATTTCGAGCGGGAAACGCGCGCCAAAAAAAAAAACGTTTTTTTTTTGGCAAAAATTTTTCGAAAAAATCCCAAAAAACGGCGGTTTTCAAGCTTTTTTTTTCAGTAGTTTGCCTGCAGCTCAGAATGCTTTGTAAAATTAAGGAACTAATAGTGTTTGGATAGAGCTCGGAAATTTAATTCAGTCGACCCAATAAAATGTCACGTGTTTTGATTTTTTTTCGAAAATCCTTCCCCATTCAAAAAGTTCCAAGATTCGTCCATTCATTACTATTACACGATGATAGCATGCACCAGGACTCTCCAAATTATGTCTTAATATCTATCTCGCAATAGTTCTGGTTTTATTTGTGCCATTCAGCTTCAAATAGTTTCCAAAGGAAGATACAGTTTACGGTAGTTGTGCCGCAACAGCGGTCACGGCTGTTCAGCTTGATATCTACTGTGCCCTCTGAAGTTTGCGAGTTTTTTCAACCAGCTTGTCTTTTTGGTATATCTTCTGTGAAACCGCAGATAGCAGTCTACGCAAAAATTGGCTCTTTTTCCTTCTTCCCACCTCACACAAGCATCAGTTTTATGGTCTAACGAGTGGTCTTACAAGGTTGATTATGAATATCAAAAATGTTTGTCATAGCCTAATTAGTCAATTTTAGCCTGTCAATTTTCCTGGCAATAAGACAATGTGAAGAGTAATCTCAATTATAAAAAATTTGAGGGTGGGGGAGAGGAAAAAGAGCCCAAAAATTGACCATTCAATTGTTTTTACCTTGTTTTCGCATATGCACCACCACTGGTACACGACTGTCTTCTCGTTCGTTTACACTAGTTTTGTTCTGATCATCAAACATCTTTTTGTGTCTGCTAAATTAAATCACATTCACCTGGTTTGCTTAGAATAATAATAAGAAAGAACACGTCCAATAATGTATAAAAGTCTATGCATCAATAGACAGTAAAGTGTAATTTCACCTGCGAGAGCAAGTGAGTTGTAAACGGGAACGAGACTTTTCCCCCTGCAAACAACTCAACTTTTCTCACATAATTTGCACCACCTGACTTGATCAAGTTCGCTTGAATTCAAACAAAATTACATCTTAGATCAATTCAGGTGGTAAATTTAATTTTTTCAAATATCTTTATTGAAAAATGTAGATTTTTTCGGATTTGTGGTTTGCGCCTTAATTGCTGTCGGTTGATTTACCATTGTTCTAAAATTCAAGTGATACTACTGAAATAGTTTTTTCCAATGCTTGGGTTTTTCCATTTAATCATTTTTTACAATACTTAAAAGAATTTTTCTGTAGTTATTAAAATTATCGACTCTGATTTTGAAAAAAAAAATTGAATTCGCTTTAACAGGTTCGCTTATATTAGACCGGGTTCTTCATTTCACATTGCGTAGGCGCGATTGAGATTTTGAAATGCTTTTGCGCTTTTCGGGAGGGATAGTTTTAAAAAATTGAGTTTAAAAATTTGAGTTATTTTACACTTTCACCCTCCTTTTGAAGTCAATTTTGAAAAAATTCTTAAATGTAGTAGTAACACAATAAAATTTAGCATGTTGAACAAACTAACTATTGTGAGCAGATTTGTTGTTCTTACTTCACTCTGCGCGTTTTGCTATAATGACACGTAAAACAACTAAAAAAGTTGATAGATAGGGGGAAGTGGAAAAGAGACCAACTTTGGTAGCTCTAATATTTTTTTACGGCTAGAGTTTTCGGCTAGAAAATATTCGATTTATTTTTTCCCCTCAGTTGCCCCTCAGTCATTCATTCTCAAGGCGTGGTTGGGCAGTTTATGAAAATCAACCGAGACAAGGTAAGATTTTTTTTATAGATGATGTTTTTTTTACTTAGTTCAAATGAATTGTTCAGCCTATTTTTTCATTAAAAAAATGGTTTTCTTTTTTTTTCTTTAGAAAATAGTTTGTAGGTATAAATTTTTTGTCGCCTTTATTGATTTCGACCTTTATTGATTTTTTGTCGCCTTTATTGAAGTTTTGGTTGCTTGCCGGGCAATTAACTATTTAATTTTTTGACCAATTTTTCAAGTACTTTTTTCTTCATTTACGTGAGGGTAAATATCCTTCATGGTTTTCTGGTTTTTATAGGCACCAAAATTTTTTGTTGGAAATAAAACTTTTTTGATTTTTTCTGCTGGCAAACTAGTTTAAGTTTCAATTAGTTAAGTGTCTTTTAGGTTTGAGCAATTTTATTTGACATAAATTGAAGTTGATGACTTAACGTATTGTTTCGATATGTCAAAAAAAAACCTAATTTTCCAAATATTTTTGCAAGATTGACTCGACTGTTTTGTATGCAAAGGAATGTGGCGGCAAGTATAGCCCAAGATTCAGGGGTGTGGTTTTTTCTGGCTAAAGTGTTTTTTATTTCCTTTCTTGGTGGTTTTGTAAAGTTTTCTTTTTGTTTTTGTGATCTAGCTCATTTACCGTTGCGAATAATATTCTTAATTGATAATTCTTGATGTAATTGGGTTATTTTCATAGGTTTTTAAAGTTTTTTCAAAATTTTGACAATTTCTTTTCTGTGACTATTGTTTGTAATTCTTGCATTCATGTTTTTGAAGTTCTCTTTTTCGTTTTTTATTTCTTTTTCGTTTTATATTATAGCAATTAACGGATAGGGTCTTTCACACCCGATTGTTTTTGTTGGATATGCAGATTGTTTGTTCGCAAGATTTAATGAACAATTTTCGAGTACATTTGGGAAATTTTGTATCTGAACTTTTTGATTGAAAAGTTTGCTTATCGTTTTCATCCAAGAAATGGATAAAATAAAGCCCAAGGTAACTGATATTTGCAATAAATAGTTCTTGAGCTTTTAGCCTATGATTTTTTCAACAAAAGTCTTTCAAGTTTTCCAAGTTTGAGACAAATTATCTTTTGATTTTTGGAGCTTTATTGTGTATTGCAAATGATGCGAAGTTCAGCTTTGTCTCTGTGTTTTGGATTTTTTTTTTGGTTAATGGTGTCGTTTTTTGGTAAAATCAAGTTCCTATAAGTATTTCCAAAGGTTTTTTAATGCCCGTTTTAGTATAGATCGGTCGTAAAAGTTTTGGGTCTTGCACAAGCCGAGCGTTGTGTCCTATAAAGGTATCCCTACTTTTTTTTATCTCACCTAATTCCACATTTTCCCTATTTTTTCCGGGCTTTGTGATGGCTAGTCTACGACCTTCGAAAATTTAATGTGATAGTATTTTCTACTGATTTTCTTAGGGTTATTGTTATTTCTCGTAAATTACCATAAAAAATTATAGGAAAACAACTCAATCAAAAACACGTGTTTTGGAAATATTCCCCGAGTAAGTTGCTTTGCTCTTACTTTGGGCAAAAAAAATGTTTTTGGCTTTAGAAAATGTCCAAATTTTGAGTTTCTGACCGTTTTCAGAAATTTTTTCTTTTTCATGAAAACTCACTGCTAAATCTGAGGTTATGGGTTTAATTGAAAAAACATTGTCAGTTGTCACAGCTCAATTGGTTCAGCGGTAGTTTCTCTTAATGAAAAACGTACTTGCCTTGAAAATTAAAAAATGTGCTAGTTATTTTTGGAACTTTTTCGAATTTTGGAATTTTTTTGGTCGACCCAAGTTTTTTCTCTTAATTGCCGCACGGTTAATGAAAGTCAAGAGCTTTCAATGCTGTTTATAGCCATCATTCAAAACGAATTTAATAAATTTTTCCGCACCTGGTTGTTTCGACTTTTTTAGGTAGCCTTTGCAGCTTGATTTTTCAATTTTGCTTGTTTTTCTATTCAAAATCATGTAATGTTGTGATCTGATTTGTATCGAAGATTTTGCTCAAATTTTTTTCGGCAAAGTAATTTTTGAATAGTAAAAATGCAATGAATTTAGTGTTGGAATGAAAGTAACAAGTAAAAACTTAAAAATAGAAATAAATTATACATGTACATAAATTTAAAACCATTCCAACTTAAAGATTTCATTAAAATTAATTGGTGATAAATACAAATCTACTTAAAAAAAACGGATCTCACAATGAGTATCATGTTTTGACGTGTGGTTAGAAATTATTTGAATAGAAGCAGTTGACCAGAGATTATCAAGAATTATTTGTTAGTTCAACAATCATTTCTGTAGTTGACTGTTGGTAACTTTATTTGTTTTGCAAAAGTTTTCTTTCATTTATAAAATTTTTACGTAGGCAAGGTACCCATTTAAATACAATTTTATTCTCATTTCCGAATAAGGACTTGTTTTTACGCAGAACGACGGATAGGTTTCGTTTGGATAAGAAAAACGAACGTTTTATGGCACAGTTCTACGGCTTACTCGAAGACTTCATTGAAGTTGCTTGAACTTGGTGCAAAAAATGATGGCGTTATCTAAATGGGATAATGTAGGAAATTAATGCCTAATTGTATATTTGGCCTCCATGCCTCGAGCCAATTTGGTTTAAAAAAATTCACTTGCAGTTGAAATCACAGATTTAAATCTAGAATCGAATCTAAGTATTTACACTCAGATTTGTTCTCTATGTGATGATCATTGATACCAAGATGGTTTGATTCCTCAATCTGGTTATCTTTTTTAGACAAGAAATTATAAATTCCGATTTTATGCATTTAAATTTAATTGATTCTCAGTAAAAAGTAAGAAAAAAGTTCGCGCAAAGACCTTTGTAATTGGCTCAGAGCGTTTGAAGATATAAATGACGCATGTACCATGCAGTAGTCTGAATATTGTACCAAAATAAAATAATCGCAAATAGATTTTTGAATATCATTGATTTTTAATTTTCACTTTCTATTCTTTGGTAATTGGTGAATACTCATGGATCCTGATGAGCAATTTGGTCGCATCCGCAGTATACTTTTCTGTGCTGAAGCCTTGTTGGTTTCATCCCTTAGGTTTAGTACTACGTTCAATATCTTAATTTTGTCACCATCACTCCAGTTAGGATTGGTGATGCAATTTTCAGCAAGCACACTCCACAGTAATTATTGAGGCTGTTCCTTTGACCTTTCTCTGTCAACGGTTTGATTATAGTTTTGTCTTTCGGCTTGCCTCTTAAAGTGGAATTCCTGATAGATGAAGGACCGAATGGGCGATAGTTTTCAAATTGACACTAACGCCGGCGAATTGGAACAAATTTTTTTTGAGGGGTTTCGTTTTTATAAAAGAAGCAAAACATTGCTTCATTTAATTCCTTTTAGTTGAACGGCAATCGATCCATTTTAATAATTGACTTCCGACAATTTTTGTTTTTCGCCCATTCGGTTTTTCGCCCATGAGAATAGCACCCCGTCTCCCAGCCCAGCGGACGCGTGTAGTATAATAGCTGGACCAGATCAACGAAGCCTATAGTGTCTTTTCGCCGGTTTCCCCTTTAAATGTTTTCACAATATATTTTTCTTGTTTTTATCAGCGAGGTCCACATTTGTTTTAAAAATAGCATTCCACGTTCCTTGTTTTGAAAAAAGCATCAAACAAAATCCTGTCGAGAAAAACTGCACCGGAGACAAGACATGTCAAAATCGCTTTCTCATTAAAATGTCTAACCTGATTTAGATTTCACGACAAAAAATATCTGTGCAGATAATGCAGAAGACAAAGAGCCGCATGCTGAACATAAGTACAGTATTTGGGAATTTTTTCCAACCTAAATTTTGAAACAGGTGATAAAGTGGTTGAATCTATGACTCTGAATCCAAAACCGATGGGGTGGTTCCTAGAAATCATACAGCAAATGGGACTTTCCTCTAAAAGTCAGACAACTCCCCAATTGTCTGATTTTTTTAAAGGATCTCATTTTTTTCATGCCTAGAGTCTAATGCGGTTTCCTAAATGCTGATCTCCTTTAGCCATGATTTTTGCTCATGTCAAAGCCATCAATCACTCTGACACTCAAAAGTCACAAAATTCAATCTCACTTTTTGTGTCTCATTTTTTCAGTGTCAATTTCCATTCCGTTTGGTACCAAATTGTCAATAAGAAACAGAAGTTGGCAAATTATTTTGCAGGGTTTAGTTCAGTTTGGCAAACGCAGAGTCTAGGATCACGAAAGCAACTTTATTTGAACGACAGATGAGTTTTAAAAGTTCAATGTACAAAGTTTAAAATGTCTTCTGCGCCATGATTATCATTTTTTAAGTGGGAAAATACGTGAAGGCAGGGAGCGGATCTAAGATTTTTTCGAGTGAGCAGATTTTCAAAGAAAATCGAAAACTTTGTCGAACTTTTTTTAGGTCGATCAAATTGATTTTCTGAAAATTGATCAAATTGATTGCCAAATTATTGAAAAAAAAGGCCAAAAGAGGCGTTTTTAGGCTCTTGTTGGAAAACTTTAACCAAAAAATTTCTCCCCTCAAATAAGTATATATTGTCTTCCAAGGCGTCTGTAGAAAATGGTCTGGCCAACAATGGTTATCTCAAAAAGTACAAGGGGGGGGGGACCCTGTGGGCCGGCATGGTGTCGAATCCACCATAATACGCCCCTGCATGTAAAGATTATTTTTCGCAAGTTGTTGGCTAAGTTCAAGTTTTGTGCTTTATTTTTTGCTTTCTTGTGCTCTACTTTTAAAAAAGAGTGTATGATGATAGCGATCGATCTTTTTGCTAAAACGTAGTTCTAACTGTAGTTAATGTGAATTTTTTTCATGTAAGAGATTTTTATCGAAATTGTTACAATCTAATCTCATAAATTGAACTAAAGTCAGAATTCGCTTCGAAAGCAATGTTCTAAGTTTCCATTGAGGGTAATGTCTACTAAAAAACGTCTCTGCCAAGCTTGACAAAATTTTTTAAATCTGAAGTGATTTGGATATTTTTCTTAAAAGGTTAGTACTTAGTCAAGATCGGCTTGAATAAAAAAAAATCAACCTTCCTCTTTTTTCGTAAAACAACCTAAGCATGAGAACTTTTTAAGCAAGCTGATCGAATAAAGTTTGACTGAATGTTTTGCAAAACAATTCAAGCTATCAAATTAAGCTATTTTGCCGCTCAAAAACTTATTTGATTCGAAAAATTAAGTTTTGCAAGTCGATTTAAGCTCAGAAAAATTTTCAAATTTTTATTGTTCAAAATGTTGGTTGAAACATTGAGAACATTTAAGTTTTTGTTGAAACAATCAAGCAATCGTGTGCCCTTGTTTCACATCAACTTTTTGGAGGACAAAGGGTATAATAAGTCGTACCATAAATTGGTTTGCATTTTTCTTGCAGCCTGAACAATGATTGTTAGAACTTCAAAATTTGCAGCAATAAATAACCCAATTTTCGGTATTGGGTGTTTTTTCATTCACTTTTAGCAAAAGCTAATGAAAATTAATAATTTTGAATGAACTATTGTTCAAGTTTACTATTTTGTTGTTTTTTCACATCAACTGTTGCAAAGGCTAAAGGAACATGACTTTTGAAATTAATCAACACTTAACTTTTCGTTTGCCAAAAGGTTTTACGACTTGAAATAATGAATCAATTGATGCTTTCAATGTAAGAAAAAGCTCTCAAACTTTTACCTTAGAAATAATTTTTTTTGAGTCATGCAACTTCCTTAGGTGCTGTTTCCGATTCAACTTTTATTATGGCTCATGCGACTTGATACATGGAAGAACTTATAAGTCGCGCTAGTATAAGGGGTGCCAAAGTTTTGGAGCCATCAAAAATAACTCGTGGCAATATGGAAATTTTTTCAAATCAGAAGTGGTTTCTTTATTTTATCAAAATTAAAACTTAAAAATTGAGTTTGAAAATCATAATTTCTTTTATGGCTAGGTCTTGATTGTCCACAGGGTCGTGTGAGCTGCAATGAGATATGAATTGAGTCAAATATTTGGCTTCATTTTTTGCATTTAATTCCACAATTTTTAAATTTAGTTCTATAATTCTCTTTTTCTTTGACTAAGTGGCTTGCTCCAAAATGCACCGGATCATAATTCTCATTTTTTCTTTGACTACATGGCTAGCTTCAAAATTGCCACGAAAATCAAATTTTTGCAAGGTTGAAGCGGTTCAATTTTTGAACGCAAAAACGAAATTTCAAAACACGCATCCTATGTTCGAATCTTTGATATTTGATTGCTCCAAGTAACACCATAATAGCAAAAACAATTGATTGTTTTTTGTAGATACGTGTTTTTGAATCAAAATTCAACTTAAATTAGCCTGCTGTTGAAAAAATACCACAATATGTTTCAAGGAGATTTGATTGCGGAGAGAAGCCTATAATTCTTGCATAACTACTTTTCTTTAGTAATGCGTGGGATATGCGCTTTTTGATGAGCCGATATATATATGCATTATTATTTCTTGTTGTTCCGACTTTCGATACGAAAGTAACGGAATAATTGTGCTCGGGGTTGGTTTTTTTTCTTCAAACAAATTTCGACTTTTCAACTAGCCGTTTTTGACGGAATTTTATTTCATTCAAAAGGTATTGTTGTCTTGAGCTCAAATTTCAAAAAAATGTTTCACCTGTGATCATTTTTCGTAAAGTTATGAGGGGTTAAAGATTGCCATTTTGGCCAATTTGAGACAATTAACGCGCGATATATTTCGCGCTATTAACGCGTAAGCGGAGAGTGAATCCGTCTTAAAATCGTTCCAAATTGGTTGAAAGAAGCTTATTTGCTATAATTAATTTGTTACAATGCGCGAAATCTATTCTTTGGTACTTTATTTGGCGTGTGGGGGATGATTTCATAAAAAAATTTCAAATTTTGAAACCTAAAAGGCATTCGGAACAATCAGGGTCTGATACGAGCAGTCTTGTTGATTTTGCATACAAAATGGAAAAGCTAGATGATGGAAAAGGGCGAATTATATTGTTCGGTTATTCGAAATTAAAACTTAAAAATTGAGTTTGAAAATCATAATTTCTTTTATGGCTAGGTCTTGATTGTCCACAGGGTCGTGTGAGCTGCAATGAGATATGAATTGAGTCAAATATTTGGCTTCATTTTTCGCATTTAATTCCACAATTTTTAAATTTAGTTCTATAATTCTCTTTTTCTTTGACTAAGTGGCTTGCTCCAAAATGCACCGGATCATAATTCTCATTTTTTCTTTGACTACATGGCTAGCTTCAAAATTGCCACGAAAATTAAATTTTTGCAAGGTTGAAGCGGTTCAATTTTTGAACGCAAAAACGAAATTTCAAAACACGCATCCTATGTTCGAATCTTTGATATTTGATTGCTCCAAGTAACACCATAATAGCAAAAACAATTGATTGTTTTTTGTAGATACGTGTTTTTGAATCAAAATTCAACTTAAATTAGCCTGCTGTTGAACAAATACCACAATATGTTTCAAGGAGATTTGATTGCGGAGAAAAAGCCTATAAGTCTTGCATAAATACTTTTCTTTAGTAATGCGTGGGATATGCGCTTTTTGATGAGCCGATATATATATGCATTATTATTTCTTGTTGTTCCGACTTTCGATCCGAAAGTAACGGAATAATTGTGCTCGGGGTTGGTTTTTTTTCTTCAAACAAATTTCGACTTTTCAACTAGCCATTTTTGACGGAATTTTATTTCATTCAAAAGGTATTGTTGTCTTGAGCTCAAATTTCAAAAAAATGTTTCACCTGTGATCATTTTTCGTAAAGTTATGAGGGTTTAAAGATTGCCATTTTGGCCAATTTGAGACAATTAACGCGCGATATATTTCGCGCTATTAACGCGTAAGCGGAGAGTGAATCCGTCTTAAAATCGTTCCAAATTGGTTGAAAGAAGCTTATTTGCTATAATTAATTTGTTACAATGCGCGAAATGTATTCTTTGGTACTTTATTTGGCGTGTGGGGGATGATTTCATAAAAAAATTTCAAATTTTGAAACTTAAAAGGCAGTCGGAACAATCAGGGTCTGATACGAGCAGTCTTGTTGATTTTGCATACAAAATGGAAAAGCTAGATGATGGAAAAGGGCGAATTATATTGTTAGGTTATTCGAAATTAAAACTTAAAAATTGAGTTTGAAAATCATATTTTTTTTTATGGCTAGGTCTTGATTGTCCACAGGGTCGTGTGAGCTGCAATGAGATATGAATTGAGTCAAATATTTGGCTTCATTTTTCGCATTTAATTCCACAATTTTTAAATTTAGTTCTATAATTCTCTTTTTCTTTGACTAAGTGGCTTGCTCCAAAATGCACCGGATCATAATTCTCATTTTTTCTTTGACTACATGGCTAGCTTCAAAATTGCCACGAAAATTAAATTTTTGCAAGGTTGAAGCGGTTCAATTTTTGAACGCAAAAACGAAATTTCAAAACACGCATCCTATGTTCGAATCTTTGATATTTGATTGCTCCAAGTAACACCATAATAGCAAAAACAATTGATTGTTTTTTGTAGATACGTGTTTTTGAATCAAAATTCAACTCAAATTAGCCTGCTGTTGAACAAATACCACAATATGTTTCAAGGAGATTTGATTGCGGAGAAAAAGCCTATAATTCTTGCATAACTACTTTTCTTTAGTAATGCGTGGGATATGCGCTTTTTGATGAGCCGATATATATATATGCATTATTATTTCTTGTTGTTCCGACTTTCGATACGAAAGTAACGGAATAATTGTGCTCGGGGTTGGTTTTTTTTCTTCAAACAAATTTCGACTTTTCAACTAGCCATTTTTGACGGAATTTTATTTCATTCAAAAGGTATTGTTGTTTTGAGCTCAAATTTCAAAAAAATGTTTCACCTGTGATCATTTTTCGTAAAGTTATGAGGGTTTAAAGATTGCCATTTTGGCCAAATTGAGACAATTAACGCGCGATATATTTCGCGCTATTAACGCGTAAGCGGAGAGTGAATCCGTCTTAAAATCGTTCCAAATTGGTTGAAAGAAGCTTATTTGCTATAATTAATTTGTTACAACGCGCGAAATCTATTCTTTGGTACTTTATTTGGCGTGTGGGGGATGATTTCATAAAAAAATTTCAAATTTTGAAACTTAAAAGGCAGTCGGAACAATCAGGGTCTGATACGAGCAGTCTTGTTGATTTTGCATACAAAATGGAAAAGCTAGATGATGGAAAAAGGCGAATTATATTGTTCGGTTATTCGGAATTAAAACTTAAAAATTGAGTTTGAAAATCATAATTTCTTTTATGGCTAGGTCTTGATTGTCCACAGGGTCGTGTGAGCTGCAATGAGATATGAATTGAGTCAAATATTTGGCTTCATTTTTCGCATTTAATTCCACAATTTTTAAATTTAGTTCTATAATTCTCTTTTTCTTTGACTAAGTGGCTTGCTCCAAAATGCACCGGATCATAATTCTCATTTTTTCTTTGACTGCATGGCTAGCTTCAAAATTGCCACGAAAATCAAATTTTTGCAAGGTTGAAGCGGTTCAATTTTTGAACGCAAAAACGAAATTTCAAAACACGCATCCTATGTTCGAATCCTTGATATTTGATTGCTCCAAGTAACACCATAATAGCAAAAACAATTGATTGTTTTTTGTAGATACGTGTTTTTGAATCAAAATTCAACTTAAATTAATATATTTCGCGCTATTAACGCGTAAGCGGAGAGTGAATCCGTCTTAGAAATTGTTCCAAATTGGTTCAAAGAAGCTTATTTGCCATAATTGATTTGTAACATTGCGCGAAATCTATTCTTTGGTACTTTAAATGGCGTGTGGGAGGACGATTTTCATAAATATTTTCAAATTAAAAAAAAAATTCATTTAATTTTTTTTTACATTCAATTTTTCTATGTTATTACTGCTCTATAAAACCTTAAAAGACAGCCAGAACATTCAGGGCTTCGCCCTGATACGAGCAGTCTTGTTATAATTAAAAACCGAATTGCTATTTTGGTTGACACCAATTTCTGTTGAAATATCAAAAATTGACAGAAAATAGCAAATAAAGTTTTTCTAAGATTTGTTTGAAAATGAAAAATGCGCTGAAACGTGAGTTTCGACTTTCCAAAATTGACGTCTACTTCATAATTAAGACATATTTTTTTTATTTATCCGATCCCAATTCAGCTATTCTTTTATACATCAAAAAACAAAAATTGTTATTTAAGCTTCTTTCTTAAGTGAAAATCCAGATTTTCTCCGTTAGAAATATGTTAAGCCGATCAGATTCCTGCATTATGTGAAAAATTAGCAAAGATAGCCGGTTGCTATGCAAGTAGCTTATAATGTTCTTTTCACCTGTTGCAATATGGCTTAAGAATTTCAAAATAAAGTCAAAATATTTCAAGTATCTGATTCGTATTTAGCAATAACCTCCAAATTTTGTGTAGAATCCTGCCCTCTGCTGGCTAGCAAGCTTGCAGCATGTTGACGCAACGGCGGCGACCCGTCTTCACTCGAACACTACGGCATCTGTTACTCGGCATCTACGGCATCTGTTAAAGAAACGTTAAAATCTTTGCGCTAGTTTTTGAAAAACGTCGGATAGTTGCCCTAATAAAGCTGCTTTTTGGATATTCGCAACGCTTTTTGGTTTTTCGGATTTTTGATATAGCGGATATTTAAACGGTACCCCACATTGCTTGTTAAGAAATTGTCGCATGACAACTTGCTAAATCCGCTGCAGTATACGCGGGTCGATGTCAGCGAGTCATGTCCAGACTTTAGCGACAAATTTGAGGTATGTCCAGACTTTCGCGACCGAATTTAGGTATTTCCAGACTTTCGCGACCACAATGATCCTTCGCGACTTCCGGAGATGGCGCGACCGAAAAATTTTGACCCATATTAGAGGCATAATTTATTCGAAGCAAGGACGGAAGATGAATGATCTACTTGTCATGAAGTACATGAAGGATCTACGATCTACAGGACCGCCGGATCTACTTAACAATATTTCCCCAAGAGTATCTAATTTCGTATAATTTTGTAAGAATTTCTAAGACTTCTAATTTTGCTTTCTGATTGATCGAAAATTACTTGATCTAACTTACTTAATCTACTTAACAACCCTCCTTTCTTGAAAGGTAGTGGGGAAATTGTTAAGTGGATCCCACCATGTTTTCCTTAGTACTCGTAAACCTTATTTTGAAAGCAATTTTCAGCACTCTTGCACCCTTTTTGACAACGTTGTAATTTTCAACTGAACCAAGCAAATCAATCAACCAAGCGAATCGAATTTTTAGTACACATTGATTGGTCTTATAACATGTGAACAAACTGTGAAAAATAGGAACACGGAAGAATTACTTTATAGTTACTTTCAGGGGCGGATCTAGGATTTTCTCGAGGGGGGGGCGGATTTTCGAAAAATTTTGACCTTTTTTTTTTTTTTTAGGTCGACCAAATTGATTTTTCGAGCTCTCCCAGAGCACTGCTTTGCCCCTATTTTGGCAAAATTTTCTGCGCCGCAGGCAAATTTTTTAAAAAACAGTCAAAAAAGCCGTTTTTGGGCAATTTTTGAAAAATTTTGACAAAAAAATCGCATTTTTTTTGGCGCGCGCTCCCCCTCAAAGTTAGTATATATTGGCGCCGAAGGCGCCTTTAGAAAAATTTTAGGGTCGATCCGCCAAAAATGGATTTCTGAAAAAGTATCAAAGGGGGGACCCTTTGGGTCGGCAGGGGGTCGAATCCCTAAGGGGGGGGCGTCCGCCCCCCCGCCCCCCCCCCTAAATCCGCCCCTGGTTACTTTAGTTAAATGTTGACTTTTTTCGCATTTTTCATTCAACCTGTTTAGATTTTCCCCCGTCAATTGCAGCTAGATATTTGTTTTTTGCTTATTGAGTAATTGCGACTGCAAAGCGAGCAGAGCAATAAAAAAGCCTAAAAAACGCCAATTCAATTCTGATCTAAAAACCTTAAAACTAAAAACCAACATCAGTACAATTTTCGTTATTGAATTTCGTTTGATAGTTAGAATTTTTGAGTTTGATAGCAGCAATTTTTTCATGATACATACTTGATTTTTTTTTACTTTTACAAGTGATTCTAAAAAGAACTAGTGAAAACATTTTGAATGATTTGGGCCATGTATAATTTATGCGTTTGTCCATGCATTATTTGTTGTCTTAATCCACTCCAGAAACGCGTTAAAAAGCAAATGGCGTGGAATTCCCCTCCCAAATGGTAAATTGATTAAATGCCATCACCCAATCTTTTCTTTACGTTACAGAACACTTACCAATCTTAAGAAATACTCTCTTAAGCAATCTATTCGAATCAGACCAACAAAAAGCACTGGTTGCAAATGTATTCAAATAGAATACATAATACCCTTAAAACCGATAAACTTGCGTTGAACCAATTTTTTTTTCATAAAAAATCTAGAAAAAAAGCACAAGCAAAGGAGTTGAAACTTGAGAATTTTTTTGAACGTCGAAAAAAAATTGTTTTTTTTTCTATCTGCTTTGAGTAGAAGCAACGAGTCTAATCAAGAACTCAAAAAGAAAATCAATATACTTTTTCAGTATTCCGCTAACAGGTATATACAAACCAAAAGGGTTCTTTTTCCCAAAATCAATTTGTTAGCCCCAGACATTGAATTACTTTTAATAGCACTTCAGAGCAGTGCGCCGTCCTGAGGAATTTTAAATCGGTGCCACTTAGCTCATAATAAACACATACCGCGCAAAATATTAAATATACCAACTTTTAGTAAATGCACATTTTTTCTTCTTTCAATCACTTTTTCCCACTCTGATTTATTTTCCGTCAGGCTGTTTTTTGTAATTCCTCAGTTTTACTGCCTCCTATTCTATCCTGCGTTATAACCGGTCGGAAAATAAGTAGAGCTTATTCTATATAGTTAAAAACTGTTTTTTTTTCCATAGTTTTCCCTTTTGTTCTGTTCATTTTTTGCAGCTTTTCCCGATTTAATCCGTCACGCTGAAGTTTTTCAATCAATAATTTGGCTTGCCTGTATGTTATTAGCCCCATTACCCTGTTTTATCATTCCTTGACAATACCAGAAAAATCTGTATTATTTCATTGAAAGCTAGCAGAAAAAAATTTTAATATATTTAATACAATTTTAATTCTTATCGTTAACCTAACCGCGGGATATAACTTTTCTGTCCAGTTCTGAATTATTCAACCCAATCCGCTATTTGAGAATAAAAAAAATTGCCTAAGGAGGAACCATTCAAACCATCTATACTTTTGTACCATTCAAAAAGCCTACTATATTCATACAAACGCCGCTGAGTTTTTATCAGAAAAACCGTTTAGTTTTCTCATAATCTTCTAACCCTTGTAAACTAAATACCTATAAACAATGAAACCTTTGCGAGCGTGTTTGAACGTCATCTGCCAAAAAATTGAGACGAAAATTATTCACGTCCCAGACAAGGAAGTAATTCGTAAGTTACCCAACTTTTAATCGTAAAAAACTTCGTCCGGGGGCTTTGAGATTAGACGTTTTTCATCTGAGCAAAACGATCCAAAAACCAATAATCGATGTTCCTAAAAGTTATAGACGTACAATGAACCGAATTTCGCCTAAATAATTGTTCTGATTCCCAAAATTGAGGTTGAAATTCTGATAAGGGTGATTATATTTTCATACAAATTCTGTAACCAAATGCTCGCAAAACGAGACAGAGTGATAAGCTATAGTGGAGTATTTTCAGCACCCATTTGAGCGACTGTGAAAATTTCACTCTATATTGATTAGCGATATAATTTGCAAAGTAATAATTTGAAAAAATATATATTTTTTTTTGCTTAACTTATTATTAACAAGCGACTAATAGAGAGATAATAATTCTCCACAACATGTTATCTATTAAACCAATGAACTTCTATCATAATGAAAACAGGTCATGAAGAAAGGCCATTTATAATTTATGCGTTTGTCCATCCGTTACTTGTCGCCTTAATCCACTCCTTAGACTCGTTAAATATCAAATGGTGTGGAGTTCTCCTCCCACACCATCTGATGAAAAAAAATAAAGCTTTTTTCTGGAGTTTTTTTGAACTAAATATCACCTTATTTATGTCTCTACAATTCTTAGAAGCATTTTTAAAATGACTAAATTGGGTTAAGGTCATCTTATCATAATTTAGGTTTATTTTTTGGCATACAGTTAGGTTTAAAAAGTAAATATGTCTAAACGATACACATGTGCATTCTTACGGTTGAACGCGATGTGAGCGTCGTGAATGAAAAGATTCACGTTTGATCTTGATGCAACGTAATGCATGCAATTGAACTTTAACTTAGAAGCAACGATATCAGACGGTATTTATTGTTCCGACTTTCGATACGAAAGTAACGGAATATTTGTGCTCGGGGTGGGTTTTTTTCTTCAGACAAATTTCGGCTTTTTAACTAGCCATTTTTGACGGAATTTTTTATATCCTTCGAAAGGTATTGTTGTCTTGATCTCAATTTTGAAAAGATATTTCACCTGTGATCATTTTTCGTAAAGTTATGGGGGTTTAATGATTGCCATTTTGGCCAATTTGGGACAATTAACGCGCGATATATTTCGCGCTATTAACGCGTAAGCGGAGAGTTAATCCGTCTTATAAATCGTTCCAAATTGGTTGAAAGAAGCCTATCTACCATAATTGATTTGTTACAAGGAGCGAAATCTATATTTTTGTACTTTATATGGCGTGTGGGGGGATGATTTTCATTTAAAAAATTTCAAATTTTAGAAAAAAAAAATTTCATTTTGATTTATTACATTTAATTTTTTAATGTTATTACTGCTCCAAAAGCCTTAAAAGGCAGTCGGAACATTCAGGGCTTCGCCCTGATACGAGCAGTTTTGTTTAGATATATTTTACTACCCGATATAGGAAAAACATATTTTTGGCGAATATCAGCGAATTAGGGAAACAGCGGTGGTAAACGATAGATTTGTGATTTTTGTCAATTGAGAGCAATTATGCACACAAAGCGAGGACCAAATAAAACATTATTTACAAGAACATAATAATTAGAATTAATTTCACGCATACTAGTTCTGCCAAAATTAGCGTAATCACAATCTGGCGTAGTCTAACTGATACTCATATGAGCTCTCACTGTTGCACGGAACATGAGTGTCGTCAGTGTAGATAAAGACAATTGATGTTGATGCAGCAAGTTGAATGTCAATTAAAATTACAAAAAAAGACCAAAAATTGATCACTGATGAGCCCAAAGGTTATTGACAACCAATCGTATAAGACAATTATTCATGCACATTATGATACCTTGCTGATAAATATACAATGCACCAGTGTCAGCATTTTCCCATATTTTGTTATTCAATCAAGAAGATTTTGTGGTCGAGCGTATCAAAAGTTTTTTTTTTCAAGTCGTTAGATAAACTGCATTTTGTTTTTATAATCAAAACCGAGCTTCATACACTCCGAATGTAGCATATTTTTGGCAAATTTTGATTTGGTGGTCATAAATTATTTGAACTTTTTCTAGAGAACTGCATATGTACACGCGAATTCCCTTCTCTTTGATGCAACTTTAACTTAGAAGTAACGATATCGGACAAAAGATATTTAGATAGTTTTTGCTACACAATTTGAACAAGAGCAAAACATTGTCGAAATTCAGAGAGTTAGTGAAATTTCCGAGATAAACAAGAGCACTGTGATGTAGGTCAAATTATATAAACAGAATGAGTCAAATTGAAATTGCCTAAAAAATGACATTCGATGTTTTTTTCCTTTCAATGATTGTTCAAGGTAATAAGTATATAACTATTGTCTAGTTTTGTGCTTCAACTCCAAAAATTGATCGAAATATGTGATTTGAACATAGATTCATTTTGTTTTTGTACAAAGTTTTCCGACAATTAGAATAACCGAAGAAATTTGTGCTTTAAAGTTCAAAATAGCCAGTCGCTTTTGTTGTTGCGGCAATTACTTTTTGCACTTAAGATTCTGAACAACAAGCGTCAGAAAGGATATGCTGATAAGTTTTTCTGAATTTTGTATATTTGAGGTTCAAGCTGCGATGGCTTTTACAATATCGCAGTGACGAAAGAAAGCTATGATTGACTAATACTTTTTTTCAAATCGTTATTTTCTTTGTTTTTTGATTTAAACTACTTTCAGTCAAAAGGCGAGACAAAAACTTTTATTACTTAGAAATAACGTTTAAAACAGTTTTTCGAAAGCTCCAACATAGACCCGTATACTGCTAAATGTTCCACGTTCCCCATCATTAACATTTAGAAATTTCTGTGAAAATTTTTTTAAATAGTTTTTCTTCATTTTTCTATTTTTCCTGAAGATTTTGCGATGTCTGCACATTACTGAGTTTCTACCGCTCTTATACTAAATCCCTCGTAACTTTCATACGCAATTTTTTATGGAAATAAAAAACATTTTTGGAAAAAGATAAATTGACAAACGCCGCAGTTCTTTCAAAAATTATTTGGTTATCTTATAACTCAATTTATATTTGTGTGGTTAAACACCAGCTAAGCACACTTTTTTTCGACCTCAAAGATGGAACTGTGACTTTTGTAGTAATTTTTTGTTCGATTCCCCACAGAAGAGTCTGATGAAGCTTAGAAGTTTATTATACTGATTTTAATAAACATTCTTACGTTTTTTCGTCACTGGAGATATTGAAAAAGTCATTTCAGTTTGAACTTCAAAAGAAAAAAATCAACATCAATTATCACTGTATCCTTTCTATGAGCAATCTCTCAGGGCAGCTAACTTTGATATAACGTATCCTTACATTCGCTCCAAGATGTGGCAAAAAATATAACACAATATCTCCAAAATGGTCAGAGTATTATGTGCTAGCTATATGTACTAGAATTGACTACTCTTATTTTATGTTTTAAAGAGATTAAATATACGTCTATTGAACCATTTTTTGGGCGCGACTTTCAAAAAAAGTGATAGAATATGTGTGCGCGAGTTGGTTTTTTTCTTCTCCAGACTAGCTTCAATTTTTTACCAGATATTTTGACAAAGTTTTTGGAAATCATCTGAATAGTATTTTTTGCCCTGAAATCAAAACTAAAACTATATTTTATTTGCAATAATATTTTTTAAATTTATGGGGGTTTGAAGATTGCCAATTTGAGATTATTAACGCGCAAAATAATTCGTGCTATTAACGCTTATGCCGAGATTTAATCTGTCTGAAAAAAATGTTCCAAATTGGAATGAAGCATGCCATTTGGTCAATTTATTGCTTTGCTTTTTTGGGAATGTATCATTTTGTTTTTTACGTAGTGTGTGAGCAATGGTTTTTTAAAAATAGAAAGAAGAAGAAATTCAAAACGTTTTCTTTTCTTAAATTTCATCATGTTATTCAAATGCAAGCACTTCCCCCATAAATCTCAAAAGGCAGTCAAACATTCAGGGCTTTGCCCGGATAAGATTAGTTTTGCGTTTAGTTAACTGATAATGTTTTTACTGCGCCAAAAACATTAGAAAAAAAACTTGAAGAAAACTTGAAGAAAAAACTCCCTAAAGAAATTTTAAAAATTCAAATTTTTTTGAAGGCAAATGTTGCGTGCCGAACAATCAATTTTTAGCATCCAATGTTCTGCTGGTAATATTTTGTGCTGCTTGCACAGCAACGGGCTACGCCTGTTATAACTAATTACCGATTTTTTGGTTTCAGAAGATATTCTCGATGAATTGGATCTGCAGATGGTTCATGCAAAACCACACAGCATAGAGCAGCTAACAAGGAACACTCTTTTTGAGAGACACGAAATCAAAGACATCTACAGACGATTCAAACAGGTGTTATCCCTTTTCAATATGTAACTGTAAAAAAGAGAAAAGAGCCATTTGGTCAAATTAAAAGGATGGGTCAAATAAAGATGAGAAGCATGCCAATAATGACATGACAGTAGCAGTTTTTATATTTGAGAAAATGTTCAATCCGAATTTTTATAAAGGATCAAAAGTTTATGATGAACAAATTTTTCTACGTGTTGCAGGAGTGTCCAAATGGTTATCTTACAGAGGAGACATTCCGAAGAGTTTTCCAACAGTTTTTCCCCGTCGGAGGTCAGTTGCACAAATATAGTAATGCCAAGCTAAAATCCAGTCAATTTTGATTGTAGAGCCAAATTTGATGACATAATTATGGATTGATCATGATGTTATTCAATATTTTAGACACGAATCAATACGCCCATTTTGTATTCAACACATTCGAAAGAGATCCATACGGCAACGTTCTATTCCAGGTAAGCCAATTGTAATGAAGAATAGAATTTGATAAAATTTCTAACTGTGTTCGAAATCAAGAAAAAAAGAGAGTTTCTGCGAACTCGCACATAATGTTCTGAGCAGTAGCGGATTTAGGGGGGGCGTGGGCGAGCGGACGTCATCCCCCCTTCTCAGGGATTCGACCCCCTGCCGACCCAAAGGGTCCCTCCTTTGCACTGTTTGAGATATCCATTTTTGGCTGACTGACCTTAAAATTTTTCTGAAGGCACCTTTAGCGTGAGTCCACCTTTAGTTTAAGGGGGGTGCGCGCGCCGCAAAAACGCGATTTTTGGTCGAAAATTTCCAAAAAGCATAAAAACGCCTTTGTGGCATGTTTTTTCACAAATTTGCTTGCGGCGCAGTAAATTTTGCCAAATTAGGGTCTTTATGGTGATTTGGGAGAGCTCAGAAAATCAATTTGGTCAACCTAAAAAAAAGGTCTACAAAATTTCAATTTTCCTTTTGGAAATCCGACACCCCCCCCCCTTGAGAAATTCCTAGATCCGCGCCTGGTTCTGAACTTAAAATCACTTGCAAAATTGAAAAAATAGGGAAAAACATGTAAAAATGATGAAAAGTTCAATTTGTTTATTATTGCCATTGGTAGCAATAAATAAACAGTTTCAAATACGAGAAAAAATTCTAAAACTTTACAAAAAAGCCGTTATTCTGAAAAACAAAAAAGTTCTTTTTTTGGCGCAAGTCAATGTTTGTGAAATTTCTGTGGGAAACCGAATCCTGGCCAATAGGGTTTCAATATGATACTACACATGACCCCTCACGAGTTTTGCTTCAGGTGCCGAAAATTGGGCAAGAAGAACTATGTCATAGTTTTTCCAGTCACTTGGTTCGGTGACTGGTTGGAACAAAAAGGGGATCAATTGTACCAGGGGAAGATTTAGGGGGGTGGGGGGCGGACATTACCCCCCTTCAGGGATTCGACTCCCTGCCGACCCAAAGGGTCCCCCTTTGGTACTTTTTAAGAAATCCATTTTTGGCCCATTGACCCTAAAATTTTTCTAGAGGCGCCTTTGGCGCCAATATTTTTTAATTTTGAGGGGGAGCGCGCGCCGAAAAAACGCAATTTTTTTTATCAAAATTGTCCAAAAAGTGCCCAAAAACCTCTTTTTTGGACTGTTTTTTCAAATTTTTCCCTGCGGCGCACAAAATTTTGCCGAAAAAGGGACCAAACCATGATTAGGGAGAGCTCAAAAAAAAAGTCGACAAAATTTTTGAAATTTTTTTGAAAATCCGCCCCCCCCCCCCTCAAGAAAATCCTAGATCCGCCCCTGAATTGTACAATTATTCCCCCAAGTGACTTATCGTCGTAAACTTTTTCCGTCGGAGCATTTTTGGACAATTTGAATCATGTATTTATTTAAACATTGTCGCTGTATGAAAACTGCATTTTGAACAAAAAGCGTAAAAAGTTAAGTGGATTCACAAAACTGTATGTGATGGCATTTAAAAACTCGAAATCACTTATATTTCTCTGACTTTAAATCTGAAATTTTTTTTAGCCATTCATTGAGTTTTATCTTGATGAAATTAAGCTCACAATTTAAATTGGCCTTATTTTGCATGGGACTGCATTTGAACACTGAAGTTTACCACAACTATAACTTTTGTGCCAACTTAAAACAAAAAACATTAATTTTTCGGAACATTTTTTGCTCGGTGATCGAATCAGTAGTTTTTAACATTTTTTTTGCCCCAATAGAAATATCTGCCTCTTGAGTTCAAATCTGAAAAGAAGCATTTCGCATAAAAATTGTTGGTAAAATTCTTGGGCTTGAAAAATGCCAAATGTTTAACGTTCTGATTTGCGAATGGGCGCTTCGAGGATCTTATATAAGATACTGAAGGCGTAAGAAAATAAACTTTCCAAACTTTCATGTTATGAAATTTTTTCAACTGAAACTATTTGAGACCAGATACAGGACAATTACATTTGCATTAAGGGTTTTACCCTCATACATGACCTGTCTTGCTAATTTTTTATTCTGATTTTCTAATAAAGTGACAAAACGTTGTGCTCGTTTTTTTGCTAAGTTTCCGTCAAAAAATGCAATCTAGAAGTTAATGACTTATTAGATTCAAAAAATAATTGACCGGTTACTTATCGTAAAATTACTGGCTGGAACTTTGCCCATTTCGGCCGCTATTGAGACATCTAATACGCAATAATTTTCATGCTAATGAATCAGGCTCAAAAAGCATCAAAGTCAAAGTGAGGAAAGCTATAAGCTTTTTTCATATATATATTTTATCGAAAATTTTGACCTTTTTTTTAGGTCGACCAAATTGATTTTCCGAGCTTTCCTAAAGCACTAAAAAGACGCTGTTTCGGCCAATTTTTATCTGCGCCTCAATCAAATTTTGGGCACTTTTTGGAAAATTTTGACCAAAAAAATCGCGTTTTTTTTGGCGCGCGCTCCCCCTCAAAGTTAGTATATATTGGCGTCAAAGGCGCCATTAGAAAATTTTTAGGGTACATATGTATGTACGTATTTATCTCCACCTTCAAAACTGCTGTATCAGAACTGCAAAAAACCCAATAGATGAAAAAATGACAAAAAAACTGAAAGATTTTATATGCTCTAATTGAAATGTGATGTTTGTCAGGAGTTTCTGCAGACTATGTCAGTCATTCTCAAAGGATCGACAGAGGACAAACTCGAGTGGATTTTCAAAGTGAGTGTTTCCGAGCAATATTTTCCGAAAGTGCTCTGTTGGTCTATTAAGGGGGATGTTTACTTGATTCTGTTTTTCTTCCGATACTCTTCCCTCATCAGACACTTACCTCCTCCGCTCATTCACACTCACTCATCCCACCCCCTACCAAACACATCCTCCTCCCTCATTTATACGTCGAGAGGGAGTGTGAGGGTAGTGGAAGGAAGAAGGACAAGAAATTGGGAAAAGTAAGGGGAAGGCGTACTTACAACTTTCAATAAATTTGGAACATTTCCAGACTTCGAAAAAGAGCCCAAAAATTACGTCTTCGATTTTCAAAAAAACATCGAAAAAAGGGGGGTGCATACAAAGAAGAGCGTCAATTGGGGAAGGGGCGTAAAAGGGGGAATATGAATAAGGCGCAGCAAACAGGGTCGATGCATGAGTCGACCAGGGTCGATACATGATGCAAATCAAGTCAAGAGAGGCCAGCAGTCGACCGGTTGAAACATAATTCGACCAACTCGATAATGGTTAGCAATTGATCTGTGTGATTTTAGCTGTATGACATAGACCGAGATGAGGTGTTGAGCAGACAGGACCTGCGGCTAATGGTGGAGTCTGTCTACTACATGGTGGGCAAGGACTGCGAGGCAGAGGAGAGTGCAGTCTCCTTACACGTCGACAACATCATCAATGTACGCTCACACACACACACACACACACACACACACACACACACACACACAAACACACACAAACACACAAACACACCGAGACACACACGGACTTTTTGTATCAAAGCCGGCTCTACCCACTGCAGGGCCTCCTTTTAGAACATAAAGGGTTGATATGCCATACTATTCAAAACTGTTCCAGTAATGCCACAGAATACTGTATTATTACTGTACCATAGTGACACATTAGCTCTGCTCAGAAACAAAATCAAAGAAACGAATCTCAAAATGTCTCCAAAAACAATTCCGATATGTTTTTGGACTTCGACTGTAAAATCAGTATAAAAATGTAAGGCTAACTATTTAAGCGTTCAGAGGTATATCTACCCGAAATCGAAAGTTCTACCTGACAATGGCAATCAACCTCTATGTTATTTGTACGCTACTTCTGCTCACTAGCTATCCTTTTGTGTAAAATATGTCTCATATCTATGAGGCATGTATAACACTTTATCTCGGGGTATATTTGCGATGAAAAAAAAACACATTTTGAAGTTGAAAACTCCATTTCATCATCCAGAACTGAAAAAAAAAATAAATTTGCCACCTTTGTATTTATGAATATAGATAGCTCAGAGTTGTCTATATCTCATCTGCGTTATACTTATGCACAGAGGTGGATCTAGGGTTTTCTCGAGGGGGCGATTTTTCAAAATAGTGTTTCCAATTTTTTTTCTAGATTTGCGGATCTGGACTCAGGAGACGTATTGGTGTTCCCTCAAGTGATGTTTTTGTAAGAAAATTCTTTATTTGTAATTTTTTTTGTGTAATGACTTTACTTGGAAACAGTGTATTATAATGATTATTTTGATGATTATTATGATTATAAAAAAATTATTATGATTATTATGATTAATATTATAATTATTAAGATTATTATGACTATGATTATGATGATTATTATGATTATGACTATAATAATGATTATTATTATGATTATTATGATTATTATGATTATGACTATTATGACTATTATTATGATTTTAGTTATTAATGTGATTATCATTATGATTATTATGATTATGATTATGATTATAATGAAAAGTAATATGATTATTATGATGACTTTTATAATTATTTTGTTTATTTTGATTATTATGATTATTATTCTGATTGTTATTATTAATATTTTTACTTTTTGATTTTAGTTGTTTTGGCGCATTTGTTACTTTGGGAACCCATCATGGCAGAAATTGCGTAAGCCAATCGAAATCCCTTATTTAGGCATTCAAAACAAAAAAGCGTGAAATTCAGTCAGTCTCGTGATGACGTTGACTGAAAAAGAAATTGAGAAATCAACTCCCCGAGTATGATAATAGCGTCGTCTTGACATTAGAACAGTGCCCATTATCGTTATCATAATTTTTCTTGTCATGTAGTTTTCTGTTGAGTAAAGAGTTGTTTTAGTGGGGGTTTATTGCAAAGGCACCAAAAAACAAGACTGCTCGTATCAATGCGAAGTCCTGAATTTTGCAACTGCCATTCTTTTATCTATTAAGCACAGTTCGGCTTGAAAATATTAATCAAATTTTAAAACAAAAAAAAATATTTTTTCAATTTTTTCTTAAATTTTTTTTCAAAAATCATCCCCCCACACGCTATGCAAAGTAAAATTGAAATACTTTGCAGATAGCAAAGTATTAGTTAGACCAATTCGCATGCCTTATTTCAAATTGAAACGATTTCTAATGTTGATTAAATCTGCTCTTACGCGTTTACAAAACGATATTAATCTCGCATTGATTATCAAAAATGCCCATTTTTGCAATCTTAAAACCCCCGTAAGTTTACAAAAATTGATCACTCCTAAGATATTTTATCCAAACTGAACTTAGGGCAACATTATTTTCCGATCGATAAAACAAAAGTCGAAAATGGCTAGTTAACAAGTCGAAATTGTCCAGAGAAAAAAATCACCGCGAGCACAAATATTCCGTCACTTCCATCGATATTTGGAATGAAAATGCTCACAGAAAATGTTAAAAGATTGCAGTTTTGATTAAATTCAGTTTTTCAAAGAGTGAAGTTTAGGATTTTTGCTGAATTACTGATGCGAACTTAAATTAAATATAACAAAAACTTACAAGAAAAAAAAGCCCAGCTAAATATAAAACTTTTTTTGGGCACTTTTGAATCATTTACGTTTTCGAGTTTTCAGTCCTTCATTCTGTTAGGAATAATTTGTCAAATTTTATGAATAATTTGTTTTGGTCTGGTGTTTGTTCGCTGCGAAACCAGAAAATACAATTTACGAAAATAGCATGTAGACTTGATAAAAACTATTGTGTTCAGATTACCTTGAAAGTATAGGCTAATGAAATATGAAAATCTACCTGGTCTATCTACAAGTATCTAAAAGTATAGCCTAGCAAAGTCGGATGCGGGGTGTAAAACGCCCTTTTGTGAACTGTAAAGATAGTATGTCACAGACACGACCAAATCGTCATCAAACAGAGTCCAAATCGACACCATAAATTCAGAAGTATTTGTTTGCAAGTAGCGCAGAAAATTTGCTTCTGCCACAGACTTCTGTTAATTTTTTTTTAAATTGCTTTCAATGTCAAATTTACCTAAGAAATTTTATTTTTCTAAAATTAGTTTCATATTATCGTTTTTTTTTTAGCACGAGGCATCAAGAAGTCATAATGAAGTAGATAACCTACTAAGAAATTTAGATTTTTTTTATATTAAATTTCGTTGACAATGTGATCAATGCTGATTGAAAAAATTCTACCCTCAGCGTTGGATATACTGGATATACAAAAACCCGAACTGAAATATATCGGAAATTATTGGGCCAATTCTACTGATTTTTTTTGGATCTATTTAACAATCTCCCCCTATGGTCTCTACTTAACAACCTCCCCACTATGACTAACTAGAGTAAATTAGCACCGAGCTTTCTATTGTGAATTCTAATTTTGCTGCATTCTGATTGGTAGAAAATTCGTCTGTTTTAATCTACTTTACAATCCCCATTTCTTAGATCCGGATTTTTTGCACACAAACCTTGCACAACAATTTAGACATTATGTGGCAACCAATGAAGCTCCACCTACAACGAAAAAGGTCACCGTGGTTTTCCACTTTGAAAACCCTTTCACGAGATTTTTTCGTTTTTCCAAACTAAGTTAAAGAAAGTCGGTAAAGGTAATTTGATTGTAATTCGTTTTTGCTAGACAATGTAGATTGAAAAATAAATTGAATGATATTTTTTTATTAAGCTTTTTCCTATAAATTAATTTTTTATTGCGGTTTGAACGACCGACGGAAATAACCTCAATATGATGTATTGTTTGACTTAGTATCTTTCGGTTTTTTTTTGGTTAAGTGCATAAAAAAATCAATTCATATTCCAAAACTAGTTTGGGTCTTTTCGGTTATACCCCCCCCCCCCATAAATCAGAAAAAGTGGAATGAAATTTTTTATTATATCATTGCGACATTTGCTAGGATAGGAAAGGCACTATATTATTATGGGACTGGTGAAAACGAACTACTTTTACTTAATTTTCGCCAATTATTGCCAGTTTTCTGTGCATAAGCTTCATTAAAAGGATGCTAAAGGCGTTTTTAGTTTCTAGCTTGATTTAACGCTCGCGATATCAGCCCTGCATTTTTAAGGAAAATCAGTCAAACTTTTTAAGTAAGTTTTAATTTTTATTTTTTTATCATTTAGGGGGGGGGGGGGTATAACCGAAAAGACCCACTGGTTTTTCAAATAATCACAGGAGAAGATTGCTATTGAAATTAAAGAAAACCAAAACCATGTGTATAAATGTTCAAACTTAGAACACTAGCTTTTTGTGTCACTTTTCCGTAATATCTCACCTTTGATTTTACATATCTGATTCATGCATCTAATTCTTGCAGTGCGCTTTTTTACAGACAAAGTTTTGGTTTAGAAAGTTGTGGGGCAAAAACCACAGAACAAATGTAAGAGTCTTTTTAGAGTATCTGCGGTTATTTCAAAGCGTAAATCAGCGAAATCTGATGTGGGGTACAAAACAGAAACGTTGTAAGCATTTAAGATGAAACTGAAAATCAGAGTCAGAATCTATACCGTGGGATGTACTAAACAATTCCCTCGCTGTGGTATCTACTAAAGAATGATACTAAGAATCCACTCCGAAAAACAAAATCAGTAAATTAGCACTACAAATTTTGCTGAGTTCTGATCGGCCAACAAGTGCAACAGCGTAATCTACTTCACAATTACACCCCTTTTCTTGAAAGATGGTAGCTGTTATGATGATCCTCGTTTTTTTGCTGCAAAAAGAATGAATTGTATAGTGCCAAAACTGATGTACAAACAATCACAGGAGAAGCCTTTTGGTAAGTTAACTCTTTGGTAATTTTAATTGTGTTTTGTTTAGAAATATTCTGCCAACCGACAGACAAATGAAATCACTTTCGACGAATTCAAAGAAGCGTGTGGAAGGGTGAGCATAACAAACGGGGGCGTAGCGATTAGCATGTGTGCCTAATCACATGCGGTATTTACTTTAATTGGGTGTATTCTGACGAAAACAAATTAGTCCAATAACTTAAATAATTTCAAAAACTACTTAATTTATTAGAGAAATAAAAATTATAGTTTTGCGCGATTGAAAAATTGGCAAAATGCGCGCTGATAACAATTGAAAATTTGTCTGAACAAAACTTGAAATTGCGAGTCTTTAAACTACATTTTGTTACATGGGCATGCTAATCAACACACATGCTAATCTGCCGGTCCCCATACTAAACGGGTAACGTTTTAACGTTTTATGAGCAAAAGCTCGAATGGGCCAAAACTTGGCTAGCCCATCAGAATTTTAAATCATACTTTCAATGCAAGTAAGCGATAAAGATGGTCATAGGCATTAAATTGATTGATTGCGATTTTTTGCGTATTCGTTCCTTCACGCATGATGATACCCCATATAAAACCACTTGGTATTTTTTAAACTGCAATTTTTAAATTATAAGACTCCTCTGGTGAATATACGTGAACTCGACTGTTCAAGTACAAAAAATAGAAAAAAAGTCAAAGATCTCATCATTTTCTCGGGATTTTGTTAATTACCCGAAACTCACATAGTGCCTAATGAAAAAATGCCCAGGTTTTTCTGTTATACGGCCCAAATTTACACTTTTTTAACCAATCAATTTCCAGCATTATGATCCAATTTTTTTAACCAATCAATTTCCAGCATTATGATTCAATTTTTTTAACCAATCAATTTCCAGCATTATGATCCAATTTTGATTAACATCAAAAATACCAGTTTTGGACCGGGTAATAGAAAATACCCGAAATCCCACCAATCTGTTAAGCAAGAATTAATTAAACGCTCAATTAAATCCTTTTTTACGCAATCCACCTAGCTGCAATGGGATGCGCTGAAAGTGTCGAAGAATTCGTTTTTTTTTGTTTCAGAATCCCGAAGTGTTCAATTCAATCGACTGTTTTGGAAGTGGAATCTTCGGAGTTTAATTATCTCGACAGCTATTGAGAAAACAGTAAAATACAATTAAAAAAAATACAATTTCCTATAGTTGATAATTACGAGTGTAGAACCTTTTCTGATCTTATAGAACGTTATTAGGTTGCGTAGAATTATACTTGGATGTACTAATTGAGTTTAGCTGAGATAAAAATCAAAATGAGAAACAAGGTTGATCGTATCAGCGCAACCTCAGGAATGCTCTGACTGCCATTTAACGTTCCTGGAGTAGTGTTCGACTATTAAACAAATGAGCGAAACTTAAAATATGCGCCAACAAAAAAGAAACTGCCCGTATCAGGGCGAAGCCCTGATTGTTCCGACTGCCTTTTACGGTCAATGGACCAGTGAAAACATGAAAAAAATGTGCCGAGAAAAAAATGAGCAGATCAGTGCCAAGCAGTCTATTTTTTCCATATTTCATTTTTCATTTCAATGACTCAGGTCGGAACATGCTGCGCAGTTTGCAAAGCTACTGGCTGGCGCAATTTGGCCTGATAATTTATTTTAAACGGTGCTCGATATAAAAAGAAACATCGGCGGGTTTAGAAGGTGGCGGGGCGCCCTTTTCCCTCAGGGATTCGACCCCTGCATACCCAATGGGTCCCCTTTTACTATTTTGAGATACCCATTTTTGACCTAAAAATTTTCTAAAAGCGCCTTGGGCGCAAAATTATAGTATTTTTAAGGGGCAGCGCGCGCCGAAAAACGCGATTTTTTGCAAAAAAAAATCAAAAAAGTGTCTGAAAAAAAACTATTTTCAGCTTTGGGAGAGCTCACAAAATCATTTTTTTCGACCTAAAAAATAAGTCGACAAACTTTTCGAAATTTTGAAAATCCTCCCCCTCGAGAAAACTCCGCTCCTGTATCCTTTACTATTATTCCAAATTGGGAAATTTGTATTTTTCGCAGCATCATAAATTTGCGAAAAAAGATCACAAGTGAAGTTTTATTTTGATGTTGAGCTCAGGACATCAAAAGTTTTTATTTGATTTTAAAAAATTCCGTGAAAATGAATAGTAACAAGTATGAAAATTTTCTGCAGAAAAACCAGCCGAGCACAAATAATCCGTTAGTTTCTTCGATAGTAGGTACAAAAAGTCAAGCACTCCGCAACGACGTAATTTACTTTTTTTGTCTTTTTCTCATTTCTAGTCAAACTATTTTTGGTGATGACAAAGGTGGCTTACACCAATTTTTTAAAAGCATGCTGAAAATGTTGAATCTAGCGCACAACAGATTTCTCAATTGGGTGAGAAAAAAATTTCGCAATATTTTTTTAAAATTTAACTTTGTGTTCAGCCGACATTCAATCAATTAATAATTTTAATTTGAACAAAATGATTCAAAACTTAAGTTAGGTAAATAACCGCTTATACATATGCATTCCGGCTAAAGAAAACTTGAACGCCATTACAAAGCTGATTTAAAAAATCCAACAAATCTAGTCAATCAAAATCGAAATTTAAACAACGCGTTTTTCTCAAATTTGGTTGACTGCAGATGAAAATGATGTGAATAAAACTTGCATAGAGTTTTAACAAAACTATTATGGCTCAAGATGATTTGAAAATTTCAGGCCTAAACTTTTACTTCGAAACCTATCATTGTTTTAGCCCAATGGAAACTATGCTAGAAGGACTGATTTTTTTTTGAGCTCGGCAAAGTTTATGGAGAGTATAATCTCAAAACTTTTGAGAAAAACGTTTCAAAGATTTTCTATTGAGCAAAAACGAACTTTTTTGGCTATCAAATTAAAATAAATTTGCCAGCAAAGTCTTTTAAAGTTAACATAAAATCTCATGTAATTTAATGCAAAATCGAACAGTGTAAATTTTACAAAAAAAGATTGTATTGAAATCGCGCTTTCCGGCTCTGCATGCACGCTATGATTATAATGCAAATTTAATTGCACTCAGAATCATCGCAAGCTCGTTTATTCAATTTTTTGCTGGCAGACGCAAATTTTATTGTTAGGACTGTGTATAGCATGGGGAGGAACTTTGTCTTCTGGTATGCTTGAGTTGTTTTTTCTGTTTTTTTTTTTTGGTTTTAACTCCAGTTAAGTTTCAGAAATTCCTGATCGTCATTTGGTGATATAATACAGTTGGTGGTAATTTTGAGTATAAGGCGTGTACTAAATTTGAGAACTCTGATATAATATATAAGGTTATCGCAGAAGATTGCTATCACTGAAATTCAAATAAAAAATAAAAAAATAAAAACTTAATTGATTTTTTCAGTTCAAAAAAAGATTCCAGGAGGTTTGTATCACAAAAAAGTTAAAATTATCCATATCGTTGATTCGCAAAATTGTTTATTACTTGTGTTGAGTGCTAACCCTGCGAAACTATATGCTAAAAGATTGGTTGGCAGTTTTTCCTCAGCTGTTTTTTTTTGCAAAAAAAAACAACTTGCATGGAAGCATTTATCAAAAAATGCTTTCTGAGTTGCAAACACTTTGTCTCAATTGACAAAAAATTTTACTGTTTCGTTGGATTTTTTTGTTAATTTTTTCTGCAAAATTAGTTCTGCGATCAGCTAACTGGGATTTTCAGACACTCCTAATCGTCGTTTGGTGATATATTACAATCAGTGGTAGTTTTGAGTTTAGTGCTTCTATTAAATTTGAAAACTATTGCCATATAGTCATTTAATTTTCAATCAATGGTACATGCTGCTAAGATAATTTTTGTAAATTCATTACTCTGCCAGGAAAATTGTTTGTCAAAAATTCAAAGTTTACCTTTCTTTTGCCAAAAATTTTGGCTTCTGAAATAAATTATAAATACTGTTCGAAGTAAAACAAAAAGCTATGCAGCTATTTAACTTGAATCTAACCCCTATTGTAATATATCACCAGTCATTTCTCTGACCGTCATTTCATACATTCACACTATCATTTACACGTCACTATATTCACACAATCATTTACACGTCATTTCAATCATTCGATCAATCAAAAACATTTTTTACTTATGATAACCATTTTTATGCATTTCTTTGAAGAAAAAAATGATCAAACGCAGGATTTTAAAATTAGCTGAAAAGGGCATACAGCGGCGCAAAAACCGTCTCAAAAAAGTTTGGGTCTTACAGGGAAACTAAAAATCGAAAAACAAATTCTATCTATCATTGCGTTATTCGAGTTAACATTGGGAGGGCCACTATCCAAGCTTATAAATTTCTTCACCTGGCTTTCAAGTTTCTTGAAAATTAGGAATACGACCACAAAGTTTGCAGACCTGAAATACATTGCAGACAAGGCAGCCGTTTCAAAAAATGTACGTTACTTCCTGTGATACAAAAAAAAATACCTTAAAACAGTTGTATCACAAACTTGCTGAAGTTGAGTCATTTCTGCAACCTTTAATTGTTTGAAAATTTTCGAGCCCTGATGTCTTTTTTGAGATTTATTTAAGAACAAACATTTATACTCCTAAAAACCACTTACAACAGGTACATTAAGAGATCGATTTTGGGTAGATCGGGGGCATACGTTTTTCCCTTCCCGGATTCGACCCTCTCACCAATCGAAGGGTACCCGTTTGGAATTATTTTATGACATCCAGTTTAGACCGACCAACCCTAAAATTTTGCAAAGGCGGCAAAATATACTAATTTTGAAGAGGCACGCGCGAAAAAAAACGCCAACATTTAACAAAATTTTCCAGAAAAGGCCCTAAAATGACATTTTTGAACTGTTTGGTCAAAAATTTGCCTGCGGCACACAATTTTTTTGGTCTTAATCTGGTCGGATCTGTATTCTGTTCTGGGAGCGCTCAGAAAATCAATATGGTTTACGTAAAAATGTGTCCAAAACAATTTCGATGCAGGTTTGCTCTAACAAAATAACATGAATTTACAACTTATTTTTCCTATCCTCATCAAGACAAAAGCTTGAATGAAGTTGCATTTTTCATCATTTTGAAATTTATTACGTTGATTTAACATCCAGTCAACTTGGTCAAATTTAATGCTAAACTTGGTCAACAATGCTAACTTGGTCAAATTTAATAAGTGAGTTCGTTCAAAATGCATATTTTATACAAAAATGTAAGGGAGATGTTCTACGGTACGTCACTTGTACCGTAGAATAGGAGGTGGGGGCTGGGGGATGGGTTAAAACTATCATATGCTTCACCGTTGGTTTAATTATTTACAAGGGGATATTCGTCACTGTATAATGATTTAGTTTTGCCGGTATTTGATTCTCTTGCGGATTTTATGCTAGTCGATGCTTGGATTTTTATGCTAGTCAATACATATTTCAATTTTTAACCTTTTATGCTAGTCGAACTTTATGCTAGTCGATACACCGCCTCCAAAATTGCTCCAGTTGAATATTTAATAAATTGTTTAATAAATTTTTTGTCAAAAAATTGCCGATAAAATCATACAAATTTCTTTGAAAAAAAAACCACAATGTGCACAAACTCTCCGTCATTTTTAAAATTCGTGATGCTTTTTATTGACCAAATGCAGCGTCATAAATTTTGTTAATTTAAGTTTTTTTTGTGTGTTACAGGAGCACTTTAAATTTATTTGGACACAATTGGTCTTGATTCTGTTACAAATTTTAAGAGAAGTGACGGAGAATTTGTGCACATTGTGGTTTTTTTTTCAAAGAAATTTGTATTATTTTATGGACATAAAAAAAAAAAAATTTCTTTGAAAAAAAACACAATGTGCACAAATTCTCCCTCACTTCTTTTGAAATTCGTAACAGAATCAAGACCAATTGTGTCCAAATATTTTTAAAGTGCTCCTGTAACACAAAAAAAAACTTAAATTAACAAAGTTTATGACGATGCATTTGGTCAATAAAAAGCATCAAAAACTTCATTTGAAAGCAGTTTTTGATACGTTTTGACCAAGTGTATTGAGTATCTAGCGTATATCTGACAGAGTAACTTTAGACTGGCGCTCCATTACAGTAAAATTGAGATGTAAGTAAGGCCGAAAACGGATCATATGTTGTTGAATAAAAAGCATAATAAGGAATGTGAATTTCAAACTGTAATTACTCAATCAATCGTAGCACCACTCATAGATACTCTTTTCTGTTATTATTGTTAGTAAACGAATAATTATTCTCATCATGGGAAAGGTCACAATATCGATTGTCGAACGTCAGCGATGAAAGTGCTTTTTCTCAACATGCGCTAAAAAAAAACGATGAATAGAGCGTTAAAAAGAAAATATATAATGAGTCAACTAATCAATTAGTAATAAAAAATATAATCACCTGACACTCCAGTTCTACCTGAAACAATTTTTTCAATGATTAGACAAGCATGCAGACCGTACCAATTTTAAAGCAGATTAACCGGTCGCTGTTCAAGTAGCACAGAATGTTCTGATCGCCATTTTAAATCGCAGGTTTTGTTGAATTGCTTTTTCGATGTATTTACTTAATTTACTCAAAAAATTACATTGGCCTTCAGAATGCATAACATTATCAAAAAAAAACTATGAACAAAATTTTTCACATGCAGTTTCGAACATCGCTATTCAATTTGAATCAACCACATGATTTCACTTCAGAAAGTTTGCTTTAAGTAGAATTTAAAAAGGGAAAAAAGGAAGACTATTGCTGTTAGCTGACTACAGAAATCTAAAGCAAGTCTTAGAACGCAAAAAATATGAAAAATCCATTAACTTTGAAAAAAAAATCAAATTTTTTAGTCGGTAGAGGAAATAATTTAAAAAAATTGCGTGAGGTGATTGAGGTAGAATAAACGCTGAAAATGCAATGAAATTCATAGCGTTCTCACTCATTTCTCCGTTTTAAGTAAACCGAAAAATAGAATAAGACTGATCGAATCAGGGTAAGCCCTGAATAAGTTGAGTATCTTTCAAGGTCAATGGAGCTGTGTTCTTTTCAAACAGGAATGAAGTTTACAAATTTTTTGGACGTATGTCTCCCCAAAAACCGATGTTTTTTGGACGCAATGCTATTGTAAAATACAAAATGATTTATTTCGCATATAGCAAATTATTGAATAGACAAAGTAGCGTGCTTCAATTTAAGATGGAACTATCGATTTCTATGACCGCTTAAACCTTGGCGGTAGGTCAGTAAACCGATGTATCAGCAACCCGAAAACGGGCAGACCAGATAAGTATACCGAAAATGAAATAACCTGATCATCAAACCTAAAATTGTAAAAACGGTTTTCAAGGTAACGTTTTTTTTCTAGTTGTTTTCTAAAAATACCAAGAATAAGTCGCAATATAGTTGTAAATCAAATTATACATCTAAAGAAATGAAATATTGCATTCAACCTAAGAAAAGTTGTTCAATTTGATTCCTTGATGCGTTCGTGTAGTTAAACTCAGTTACTGCAATCGGCAATCGGTTACGTAATTGTTAAGTAATTGTTGCGTAATTCTTCCATAATTTGTTCTACTGATATAGTAAGTACTGATACATTGGTTGACGGACTGCATGCACATCTTAATCTACTTTATTGCGCGGTAACTGTCCAAAACTGGCCAAACTGGCAATTTTTAAACCCCCATAGTTTTACAAAAAATGATCAGAGGTAAAATTTTTCAAGGAAAACAATACTTTTCAAATGATATTGCAAAAATCGTTAAAAATTGCACGTTAAAGAAAATTTTCTGGAGAAAAAACGACCTCGAGCACAAATATTTCGTCAATTTTTTCAAAGTCGGAACAAAAGTCAGACTAATTTAGCCTAGAAGATTTATCTACGGGGAAATTACCGACAAACGAGCTGCTCAGATTTTTTTTAGAAATCGGTTCTTCCACTAGTTAAGAAAAACTCACAAAGATTTTGGCAATTTTTCTGGGCTGGATGGATAATGATGTCTCACCCTAAACCAAAGAGCACGGATGATGGTGCTACTTAAACCTCCGGTCTTTCAGTGGACAAGCAGGGACTTAGCTACTTCACCTCCGCTCCACTTAACTTTAAGTTTTCCCCAACGCCGAAACTGTTCATTTTTTTGAAAACCCTCAAGGTGGTGGTTGGAACAACTAAAATCGCCCTAAACTGGTCAAAAGTTAGAGGTTATTCCTACTACCTACTTCAAAGAACTCTGAGTGTGATCACGCCCATAAAGAGCATTTTTAAAAGAAGTCTTTGAAGCAAATGACGAATACAAAACAGTATAATTATAATAAAAATTCTTGTTGGTGAAATTTATGAAATTTATTTGTCAACTGACCTTGTAAAGTTCCTCTTTCTTCTTCATCACTTTGCGACGTGTATTCGTCTAAAACAACAAATTTAACTCAATGTATTTCATTTTGGTCATATTTTAGACTACGGGTTCAAGGAAGAAATTGAGTTATCGCGCAACATCACAAATTAATATTTATACCACACTGACAGACGATTGCACGATTGAAGGTGTGTATGAGTGTGAGGGTGTCCAATTCTCAGGAGGTGGATGCCGTCCCACCCCGCCCCCTTAATGTTATGCTACATAAAACTCACTAATATACTTTCGGATCTGCTTAACAATCTCCCCCCCCCCCCCTTTCAAAAAAGGGGGGAGATTTTTAGTAGATACAATAGGGGGGGGGGGATAGATTGTTAAGTAGATCCATACTTTCTTTTGACGTTGAATAAAGGTGTTACGTTAGGTTCTGCTATGCTTACAGTCATATCAGTCTCCAACTAGTTTCAATCTACCATTGAGCGGGTTACGTAGCAAACAAAGCGTAGACATGTCATAAAATGGAAAGGTCGTAACCCAATCAGATTCGAGAAAGAAAATATTTCGTACGTTTTTTTCTTATCTCGATTCTGATTGGCTTACGACGTGTCAACTTTATGACATGTCTTCTTTTTGACCGCTCCACAATCAAGTGTATCCACTAAAATGAGAAAGAGAGCTTTTACAAATTTTAACCTTAACATAGAATACTGTGAAGAAGACGACATGGAACATAATCTGATAAGGTGCCACTACAATGAGACAGAGCAGGTCTGCTTTGTCAGCCATGTCTGGTTTGTAGTACTGCAGCACAGGCAATAAAGAGTAGAGAACTGTCATGAAGCAGAGAAACATCATGCAACACATCAAGTAGATGTCCTAAGCAAAGCAAATCATAATGTTCCGACTGCTTTTTAACGTGTCTCAGATATTATTGAGAAAAACATTTATACTTTATGGCATAGGTAATTGTTCTGAGCGCAATAAAGTTAATGATGTAGCGATTAATGCAAAACTATCCATTTGATGGCTATAAACATAGTAACGCCCAAACTTTGATTAAGAACTCAATTTTGAAAAAAAAACAGAAGCTCAAAAACCATTAAGCATTAAGAAACTTTCAAGAGACCAATGAGTTTGGATTTCTCTGAACAGAAGATTACAAAAAGTACAAATAGTACATATAGTTTCAGAATAAGGGGAATAGTAAAGCAAATCTAAAATCTGACTCATCTTAGTAAGAAATGTAGCTCGAAAGTCAATGAGAATTGAACAATTTTTGAAATTAAAAAAAAAAAACAATCGACTTTACTCACAATTCCAGTCAGATACGGTATCAATGGGAGATGCTGTTTCACAGAAAGCTTAAAGGTCACAGAGGTCAGCAGCAGTGTCAAGTTCATTGCAATTCGGTGTTTAACATCATCAGTATTCATAGCAAATCCACAAAAACTCAGGTTTACGATGAACATCTAAATTAATAGTTACAGATTTTAATTTACTAAATTTATGTTTTTTTCCAAGGATTTTGAATAGCAAAATAATCCCAAACAATTTATGATTGAATCTTGAATCTGCTAACTGAACAGTTTAATAGGCGCAGAAAACTTGTTTAAAAAAACGTGTGTTTTATTTCGCTAATCTTTCTATAATATGTTTACCTGCTCGCTTTTAAGCTAAAAATAAGTCTAAAAATTTCACCGCGGCTTATTTCAACAAAATTTCATTGTTCTCGCAATGAAGTTCAATGGATAACAAACGATTATCATGGGTTTTCATGGTCTGTGTCCATAAAAAATCTAAAATAATTGATTATAATGGGTTAATAATCGATTATCAAACAAATAAAATAGAGATCAATTTAACCTATTATAATCGATTATAATGGATCATCATATGTTATAATAGATTATAATGGATCGTAATAGCTTTTTATGAGCAAGAGGCTGGTTTTTCAAAAATTTTGAAAAAAATTCAAAACTTGAACGTTGTAATCGTTAAATTGTGTTTTACATTTGGCTACAGCAAAAAGTTGAATAGTTTTCCACTATTTCTTTTCCTACGTTTACATTGAAAAAAATACGTTGAAAAAAACGTGAACGCGTGTCCCTTACCCCATCCCTTCACCCCACACCCACAACTCTTTAACCCCCCACCCCATTCCTGCAGACCTTTACGCCCCCAAAATTTACGGGAGAGGTTAGGTTTGCATCGGGGGTAGGGTAGGTGGCAGGTTTTGAAGTTATAAGGGTGTGGCAGGTGTGTGTGTGTGGTGGGAGGGGGTAGGTGGGGTTGGAGGGTAGGCACTGGGGGTTCGCTTAGCTGGACTAGACGGTGGCAGGGTAGGTGGGATGTAGTAGGTGGGCATGGGGTAGGTGATGATAGGGCTGTGGCGAGAGTAATCGATGGGAGGGGTAAGCGGGAGGATAGACAGGGGACTAAATGAGGATACTAGTCGTGGGGGGTTAAGAAAATATGCATTAGTTTAGAAATTGAGTAATAGCTGTGAGTAATGCAGAAAAAACTGCAAACTTTGCAGAAAGTTTGGAAAAAAGTATACATTACAATCCATTATAATCCATTATAATGGATTTTAAATGGATTATATTTGATTGCATTTCTCGAAAAAAATGGATTAAATTGGATTATAATCATTTTGGTTTTTCGGAAAATAATTAATATAACCGATTATGTGGTCCCAAAGTGTAATTATAGTCGATTATAATGGCAACACTTTTGACCACGAAAACTAATTATCATCAATTATTATCCATGAAACCTCGCTACGGGTTGTTTGAATCACAACTGAAAAGGTTTTAATATAATATAGCACGCAACCTTTTTCCATGAATCTTTGTGGTACCTGATTTTCAGTAGAAAACAAAAAACTAAAACACAAACATAGACAGAAATTCGTCTTCATTTCAATGGTTGGAGAAACAAACAAATCCTTCTATTTTGATGCATTGTAACGATATTTTTACTATGAACATTAGCGTTAAAAACTGTAAAAACACCCATCTTGTCAGTGAGTATGAAAATGTTGAGTCAAAGAACAGATAAAATGTTAGTTTCGGTTTCTGTTGCTGCTCGTTTTATGTTTTGTTCCTACCCCAACAGATTCACATTTTTATGTTTTTTGCTTTTCAGACGTTGACAGAATTTTTGATTATTTTGCTTATCAGACTGAAAATGACAGTCAAACTGAAAATGACATTTTATGCAAGTAAGATCAAAATTTTTTATTATACGCTAAAACTGAAGTTGGCAATTACCTAATAAAGCTAAGTTTGAATACTGCATCGGATAAAAAAGCAACGTTGGTATTAAGAATCAAAATAAAATCTTTTCTTGTAAGTTTTTGTAAGCTTGTAAAAATGACATTGTATGTAACATTAGGTGATAACAATATTATTAATCCCCCTAAATAATCGGTTTTTAATCCCCCTAAATAGGACTTAATCGTGCTGCTAATTGTCGCTTGCTACGAATTGACGCTGGATGCGATTGGTCGCCTTATAAAATAGCTGCGAATAGTCGCTTGTGACCAATTGTCGCTTGCAACGAATTGCCGCCTCATGCAGTGTCAATAAGGACCAAACTAAGTTTATGAGCTTCCCAATGCGTTTTGCTTGTGTTCATTTCAAAAGCATATCATTTTTTTTTAAATTGTCTTCAGTCTAATAAACAAAAAGGTTCTAGCCCTGATTGACAATTTTCTCTCAATCTCAACTTGAAATCAACCTTAGAATTGTGAAAAATGCATTTTTGACATTTTTCAAAAAATGTGCTTTTTGTGCACGGAGAAATTACTTGGTTAAAGAAATGCGAGCGAGAATGCATTTTACATTGAATTGAGCCTACCATTATGAAAATTGAATTCCAGAAGAAGTATCCAGACCTTCGCGCAACTCGAGCAGTGGCAGCGATGATGGGTTTGTTTTGGAACAAGGTAAATTCACTGGCAAACTTGTTCTCTTCATTTCCTGGAGGCGTGTTAGAAACCTATAAAACAAACCTGCTATAAATTGAGTTCAAACAAAATCACACACACCTTAACTTTTGAAGCAAGTCATTAACAGTGAGGTTTTCAACTCAGTTGAGGGCAACAATTTTTCGAAAGCAAAATAGGGTCTTCGTATGTTTCAGGGCAGATCAAAGATCAATATGGTCGACTTATAAAAAAACTTAATCAAAATTTCTTCAAACCCCATAAACTCGCCTTTATGCGCTAACCCTAGTTTTCAAGTTTCACGTTTTAAGTTGTATGAGGGATCAATTAGATAATTTTACGAAAAAAAATTTTCATTTGAGTGTAATTTGGGGGAAAATTATAGCCAAAGTAATTACTTCGGCTATAAAGTAAGTTTATAAAACCTAAATTCCTAAATAAAACTGGAAAATATAATCTAGATCAGAAGCAGCGATGAAAGCAAGAAGCAAAGCGATAAAAAAGAAGATAACAAAACTCCCTTGTTGGTCCCAATGAACCTTCAGGTGGCAACAGTGAATCAGTACTGTTATACCCTCACTAGTTCCGTGATAGTTAATTGTATTTAAGTCTGTAATATCTAACGTTGGGGTCCGAGTAGGTTTTGAAGATTGATGCCTTCTTTGGCAATAATTCTCAAAAATAACTGTTGATTCCAGACATCCCATTTGGTTGGTGGTTTCACCGGAACTTTTTGCCAGAAGGCCGCAATTACTAGAGGGTTTTTTGAAATTGCTGGCTGGGCCGTGTTATACCCTCACTATTTCCCTGAATGTATTTCTATTTAAGTCTGTAATGTCTAACATTGGTTCGAATAAGACAGTATAAGTAGCAGCTTAAATTCAATCTCTATGTTTTAAGTCTGGTTGACACTGACCTCAAATCTTTTGAGAGGCAATCTCTTATATGAGCTAGTAATTATGTTTTTAAGTATAAATGGATACTTATTTAATCATCAGACTTCTATATGTTAATCAGTATAGACAATAAATAGTGTAAAGTACGATGCAAACTTCTTTAGTTTTTCCAAAGGTACCTTCAGGTGCCACAGGTTTTAATAACAACAACATTTTGTAATTTTTGGGTTGTTTTCTAGCGCTTACTTTCCGCACGAGAAAAACTTAGAGCAAAATTAAAGTTGAGAGTTCAGTTGGAGGTCAGGAAGTTTTATCATTTAATTAGCAAAACTGTTTCTAAAAAGAAAAACCAATGATGATTTTTCTGAACAAATCAAACCAACCCAATAATACGGGTTAAAGTTGTCATTATTATCATAAGAACAGAAAAAACCAAAAAGTGTCAGCCGTTTTTATAACAGCTCCTGAGAATTTTTTCTCAGTTTTGCTTGACCGAATTACAGACTCCTGAATTAGCTGAGGATATTCTGGAAAAAAAACTTAATGAAAGCAGTGATTAATAAGATTCGATGTTACCTACTCCTGTAAAAGTTTTTTTACATCAATTCTTATGATTTTTGAATTTCATATTTTTCAGTTTTAATCAAATGCAAAAAGTCCTATTTTAGGCAATGGAAATTTTTACTTCAGGCAAAAATATAGACTGGTCTGCTTAAAATGCATGTCGGAGATGGTACTTATGAGAGGCTTTCGGCGGCGAGAGAGATGATTTCTAGTGAAGAAGGAGACTTGTTTTCTGCCTATTTCAGATTTGTAAGCAGTCTGACAGGTTTTCTCAATTTCAGTGCTCAATTTCAGCGAGTTCAGTGATATTTTTAAAAAGTAGGCTGTAAAAATAAGTGATATACCTCAACATGGTTGTAGATTCTCCATTCCTGTTTGTCCTGAAAGGTGGAAGTTTCCACTGTGCTTAAATCGTTTATGTCAGCAACTAGGTTTATTTGCCTCAGCTTCCGGTCACTCGTCACGATGATTGAAAGGTCCTGTGAACAACATAAAAATTTCATCTCATGTGAACAAACCCTCTATAAAATAACTAAATTGAGATCATCCACCCGAATATTTAAATTTGATTGCAATTTTTTAAGTACGTGATTGTTCCGAATTTCATTTAAATCAACCAAACTTTTATGGTCGAG